>NW_022900936.1:64294497-64383030 GCF_012274545.1 Fukomys damarensis | reverse complement strand
AGGGATACAGTACAGTTACATTCATTGTTGGGATCATGTACCTCTACATGGCAAGTCTTGATTCTCATTTTTTCCCCTTACCTCTGCCCTCCCTTCACCCCCTCCTCCCCTCCCCATCTACAAACACTTTATTTTCATCTTTTCATTCTCTCACATTTTTTCCTTTTCCCTTTTTGTTCTTCCCCTACACATCACACCTTCCCTACACCTTTAGCTCCTTTCTTCAAATTTCTAAATGTCAGTAATCTTATTAGAATCTTATGCATTGTTGCAGAATATTCACACCAGGGAAACTATTTGGTATTTACACATGTGTGACTTATTTATTTCACTTAGGAGAAATTTTAGTCCTCAAAATAAATTTGAAATGTACATGTTCTTGTTTTTAATCAACCAGTAAGAAAAGCAAAGCTCAGAGGAACTAAATGACCTACCCAAAGTCTCAGCTAGTAGGTAATGGAGATTAAAAAAACAGAGAGGCTCTATGGTCTCTACTAGACTAGTGCCTTAAAGACAAGAAAAGAAATGTGTGTTCCCAGTGTCTAAAGCCATGCTTAGTGTTCAACATGTGCAAATAGAGCTGAGTAGAATCGCCCAAACCTTGGTTTAAGTGGAGTAGAACCAGGAACCCTGCTACCCCACCTGCCAAATGCTGAATGCTCCCCTACCCTTCCCAATGCAGGGTTTGAACACTGCCCTAATGCCCTTCAACTGGTGCTTCGAACATCTCCCTAATTAATTTGGATACTAAAAGCACTCAACACCAGAATAAACATGCTTGTTTCTTTATGCCTGACTGACCATGCCCAGACACCATGCTGTAAAACTCTTATTCTTTCATTCAGAAAATATTATGTGCTAGTGTATGGTGCCACAGATTAATATTAGACTGGAACTGAGTCTGGGATAAGTAGAGTCAAGAGAAACATCCTGAAGGAGGCTGTTCTGTAGCTGAGTCTTGAGAGAGGAGTAGGCATTATCAAAGTAGAGGACAAGACCAGTAGGTACAGCAGGTGGAAAGACAACATATGCAGGCAGTCCTGCAGGTTCTGAGATCCTAGTGTCTCCACCCCATTGGAGTTGCTAGAGAGACAGCCAAGTAGAGATGTCCAGGAGGTAATGGGATGTGTAGATCTGGATATCAGGAGAGTTGGCAGGGCTGGGGGAATAAATATGTGGTCATCATGTCAGTGGTAGTAGTGAAATCTTGGAGGAGGAAAAATACACAGACAGATGTTTGGTTTTGTGTTTTGGTGTGGTACTGGGGGTTGAACCCATGGCCTTTAGACATCCCCAGCTCTTTTGAAAAAAATTTGTTTTACTTTTAGACAAGATCTTTGTAAATCACTAAATTGCCCAGGCTGGGCTCAAATTTACTATCCTCCCGCTTCAGCCTCTCAGAGTGCCAGGATTACAAGTATGAGCCACCATTGGCTAGAGACTTGGTTTTCTGATGAAAATCCTGTGAGGAAGTTTCCAGCAGGGGTTGGAAACATTCTTACCATTTATAAATAAATTATATCTAAAATCCCATCCTGCTGCAGTTTTAAGCAACTTAGTACGCACTGCACCAGTACATCAATATGAATTGCTTGCTGGTCTTTGTTCTCCATTTCAAAGGTATTCACAGTTTGCTCTCTAATCTCTAGAAGGAAAGGCTAGCTTCAGAGGTCAGGAATCAACACAGAAAACCAGATTGCATCATACTTATTATAATCGATAAACATTATATAACTTTTTAGAATGTTTCTAATCTTTTATTTCTTCATTTTAATGGGTGTGTCAACACCAAACCTCAAATGAAGTCATATTTACATAAAAGCACAATTGAGGGGAAAAAAACTAAAAAAGACAAAATGATAAATTTGAAATAGATTACATTCTTGAGTAAGTTCCTTCACATCTCCAAGCCTTGGTTTCTTTGTTTCTAAAATGAAGAGCCAGTTTTACTTGCAGACATTGGGCCTCACCACCAGATACTTGATTCACTAGCTTTGGGTGCATATTTAATAAGTTTCTGAAATTATTCTAATGTTTAGCTAGAGATGAAACTCTTGGCTTACATAATTTGCTCGCTGTTGCTGTAGAATAGAAATTATGAGCCGTTTACTGGCTTAAAACCATACAAATTTTTTTCTTTTACAGTTCTGGAGGTTGGAACTCTGAATTTAGTTTCACTGGGCTAAAATCAGTGTGTCAGTACAGCTGGTTCTTTCTGGAGATCCTGGCAAAGACTGTTTCCCTATTTCTCCAGCTTCTAGAGGACACCTATATTTTGTGGATTCTTTGTTCTGTTGATCTTTCCCTATCTTCAGAGTACATCACTCATATTCTCCCTCTCTCTCTCTCTCTCTCTCTCTCTCTCTCTCTCTCTCTCACATCACCTTTTCCTTGTTTGCATTCATATCTCCCTCTACCTCTGTCTTAACAGGACACCTATGATTACATTTAGGATGCACCCAAATAATCAGGAATTTTCTCATCCCAAGAACCTTAATCACATCTGCAAGAATTTCTTCTGCTATTTAAGATGAAAGTCCCACGTTTCAGCATTTGAGACCGTTACCTTCCAAGGCCTTTAGTCAGCCTATAGCAGTGGGGGCGAACCTATGGCACACTCGAGTGCTGGAATGGGCTGTTTGTTACCATTGAAACCTTTGAAAGGTTTGTCATTACTGGCTTTCAGTGACAAACTGTAAGCTGCTCTAACAATCTCTATTCTGTGTTCCTGTCAAGGTTAAGAAGAGATACTGGACTCTGAAAAGGAAAAAAAGAGTATCAATAGTTCTATCTCTACCCTGACTTCTTTTTTTCCTTCATGCTCAGTAAAAGAAGGGGGGGAGGCTCCATCTGATAGTCCCATTGGGTGTTACCTAAACTTCTTCCAAGAAAGCATCTCATAGAACTACTGACAGGTAAATCATATCCTGGGGGCCAGGGTGAGAATTAAAAAGCTGTACTGTATACTAGTGAGCTGCCAGAAAACTAGAGTCACTAAGTCCTAGAGTCACAAAGAGCTCAGTAGTTTACTCTTTCGTTTAGGAAGTATGCATATAATTCTCTTAGAAATAAAATCATATTTTTAAGTTGGATCACATTACTCTGAAATCTGAACCAAAGAAAGTGCACAAACTCTTGCTTAATATCAGGTTTTTATTTCATTTTTGTATAAGGTATATTTTTACATAATCACTGCACCAGCTGGAGTTGAATGCTTGTATTTTCACAGCTGATAAAAAAGAGTTCAGATGCTGTCCTTGAACTCAAAGCCAAGACAGCTGCAAAATACAGCTTCTCGATTCGCATGCCTTCTGTAGAGAGGGACATGGCATTGTAAAACTCTGATAAACTCATCTGTAATTTTGCTCCCAGAAGATTAGGAAAACCATTGAGTCAATAATAACTCAGCAGCTTCCCCCTCCTCTTTAGCAAATGCACTGCAGCTAAAATGCAGAAATGACTCAGAACTCACACCTCTCTCAGAGTTTGGATGGCACCCTTCCAAGCCACCAGCTGTTCTTTCTGCTTTCTTTTCTATTTTTTAAAGCACAGCCCATGCCGATGCTTCAGAATCACATACACTAAGTCTTTTTTCTTGTTCTGAATACACTTATAACCTCTGCACTGAGTCCAGCAGTTGCCAAGGGGAAGGTTAATGAATAAAATCACCCCTGCCTGCCAGAAAGCTCAGCTGTTCTGGTCACCTCAATTCCCTTCCTCCGTGCAGAGGGAAACAATGAGGTGGTCAAAGTGAAGACACTGTTTTACTCAGTGACTTGAAGCACAGGCTGCTCTAAAATTCCATTTCAGAGAATTGAAGATAATTTGGAGTCATTACTGATTCTCAGCAGCTCAAATTCAATCCTGTTGATGGAGAGCATGAGGTTTATTTTAAGAGAAGAATATTACATTGCGTGCAGAATCAAGATTCTTGATGGGCCAAAGATACTCCAAATTGAATGTTGCTGTTATGTTGCTGTTATGAACAAATATATCTTGGTGGGTTTTTTAAATTTCACAATAAATTTTTAAATATACAAATAATTGTAGAGGCTGAGGGCGTAGCTCAGTGGTAGAACACATGCTTATCATGCATGAGACCCCAGATTCAATACTCAGCACACCCAAAGGAATTGTGTCTGAAGGCAGAAGAATAATTTCACTTCTTTGCTTTCTAGGTCATAACATTTCACATTTGATAATTCTTCCAAATATAGATACTGTTGGCTTGATCACTGCTCATACGTCCAAGCATGCTACATCTAGTTCATCTTTCCCCACGCTGCCAAGAACTCTAGAGGGCCTACCCTCCACCCACATCCATCCTTCTTATAAATCTTAAAGAAATGTGCTCAGATGGTGGCATTTCACTCACCCAGTAAGACTGCGTTCTCCTTATCTATCGTGGGCTAAAATCAGTTGGTGCTTAAGGTATGGCAAAGAAGTTGTAAGCTCCCTTATCATATGTATATATATTTGTAGTAGAAACTGGCTGTAAATGAGAAACTAGGTTGATCAACAGATAACTACTCAATACTCTCTGTGGCCCAAGGTGCCATAGAGATGAACAAGATGACCATAGTCCCAGCCTTCATGAAACATATGAAAGAGTAAAAAAGCTAGACAGTGATAGCCCTGTGACAAAACTCACAAGTCTGTTAAGCATTTCAAGAGTACATCTCAGGTTATAGTTGGTGGGCAGTAACTGAAGCAAGATGCTGCCAAATTTATTGGCTCTTTGTCAGAGTGCCCAGTAGGCCATAATGTGTCACAGGAATTTTGAAAATACAGTTTCAGAAAAACAAAAGCTGTTTCAGGAGGAAAGTGAAATTCTAGTGCATCTCAAGAGCGGATTAGTCGGTGCCCTCCTATACAGAACAACTATGGTTCTTGCAGTTGGTACAATAGCAAGTACCACATGCTTGCTGACTCTAGACTCATTTCTCAAGAAGCAAGTTTAACTTCAATCATCCCAGAAATCACTTTGGTTCATTTTCACTCCACCCTCAATGGACCAGTAATCTGATACATACCTGAGCTCTTCTTTGAGGATCAATATCTATTAACTTATACTATCTGTCACCAATAAAGCAATCTTTCATGAAAAAAAAAAAGTAAATTTCAGGATCCCCATAATTTACCTTGTTGAGAGACTTTTTAACTTTTTCCCTCTGGATGTAAAGTTAACAGATAGCAATCATAGTAGGCTCCCTTGCCATTGTGAAAAGTTTATGGGCTGGCAAGTCTCCTGAAATCTACTCCTATCTTTCAACCTCATTTTCACATATTCTTACAGATACAAATATATACCCATATTTGTATGAATGAGCCAGACAATGCGGCCTTGCTAGCAGCAAGGCTAATTTAGAGAGAGCACTCTGGCAAAGATTTTGCTGTCAATTTGATCCACACACAGCTTTCCAGTTATTTTTCTTTAGCATACAGAGGAAGAATAGATCCCTAAACTAAGGGAAGGTACAAGCTAGTCCCAGCAAGATCCTACCAATCTAGAGTTGAGATGATACCTGAGTCATCTCTCTCAGGGACTCCCAAAAACTAGATTTAAATAACTTCTTCTTGTGATGAATGGGATCATTAAAAACAAGCCTATACATCAACTAAATGCACCAAAGAATAGAGAATCTATGCGATATCTAGCACTTTTCTTCTGATTGACTAGACATCTTTAAAACTCATATAGCTGGGTGTAGTTGTGCACACCTGTGATTCCAGCACTGGAGAGGCTGAAGCAGGAGAATCGCCATGAATTTGAGGCCAGCCTGGGCTACACACTGAGTTAAGGTCAGGCTGAACTACATAGCAAGACCCTGACCCCCCCAAAAAATTTATTTTAATCAAACAAAGCATATTGTCTTTCCTAGATGGTTTACATGTCAAGACACACTGAAGATATTATTACAAGATCATACATAAACAGATGACCATATAGAAATTCTTACCCTTGCATATTGCCTATTGTGAAATTCTTTTTAAATCCCATTAATGCTGACATTTTTGCTTTTGTCACATGCAGTACATTTCTGGATTTGGAAATGAATGTACTTCAGAGGACCCTCGCTGTCCAGGTTCCCTGCCAAAAGGAAAGGTATGAGTGAATAAAATGCTTAGCATTGAATTGTCAGCCCAAATGATTAGGTTGCAGGCCAAAATACCTCCAACAAATAAGGCTCTTCTATGTTGGCAGGTGACCTGTCTATGAGTTTCACAAGTGATTAGGACAATTGTGCTACAAAGCAATGTCAGTATGAAGGTTAAATTTGGACTGGTAGTTACCTGTCATCCAACTCAAATTAATAAAATTAAATGTAGGTCTTTCAGGAGGAGCCTCAAAGTCCAAGGCTCAGAGACTTCCCATTGAACAGCATATGACAATGATAAAATAAGTTACTTTAAAAATGTATTTACAAAGATGTCTGCACAAGTGTTGGTATAGCAAAACTATGTAAAAAAATGTTCAAAACTTGAAGATATTTCATGTCAGGAAAAAAATGCTATGATACTGTTTTGTTTTGTTTTTTAAAGAAAGAATGATTATTATGGTATTGCATGTATTACTGAATGCTGACTATATTAGTCACTTTTGCATCACTGGGAGAAAATACTCAGCACCCACAATTTAAAGGATGGGATTTATTTTGGGTCATGGTGTTGTCTATGGTCTTCTGGCTCCATTGCAGAAACAGCATGGTAGAGAGGCACAGCAAAGGAGCACTGCTCACCCCATGGTGGCCAGGAAGTAGAGAGAGAAGGGAAGGGTCAGGGTCAACAACCTTCTAGGTTAAACTACCAGTGACTTGTGTCCTCTGACTAGGTCCTAGGTGCAAACATGAGGATTTGGGAGGAAATTTTAGATCTAAACCATAATATTCTGTCCCTGATACTAAGAAAATATATATCCTACTCATTATGCAAAATACATTTAGCCCACATGAGTCGCCATAGTCTCAACAGGTTCAGCATTGCTGAAAAGTCCAAATTCAATATCTCCTCTGAGACTGAAGACAAATTCTTAGCTGTGTGAAAATTTTTATTTTATGAAAATTAAATACTTCCAACATATAATGCTACATTCTAATTCCAAAGGGAGGGAGAAATAGGGGAATAAAAAGAAATGGACCAAAGAAAGACCCAAAACATTAAATCCTGAAGTTTCATGCCCAGGACCTGGGGGAGGGTGTAATGAGATATGTGCTCCAAAGGGCCTGAGTAGCCCCACCCCATGGCCTTACTGGTTCTAACCCACATGTCTTCTCTCTTAGGCTGTCTCTGCTCAGTGGCTGCAATTTTCCTCAGCAGACAGTCCATGTTCCTTTCATCTCTAATTGTCTGGAGTCTCCACCACACTTTTGGTTTCTTTCCCGAAGCTTTATGAGCTTCCCTCTCAGAGACTCCTTACCTAGTCACCCAGCCTTTCCCCTGAAATCTGGATGGAACCTTCCATGATGCCATAACTCTGCATTCTGCATCTCTGAAAAACTAGCCTCGTGTAGATGACACCAAAATCTGACACTAGCTTGAGCATTAGCCAGGCCCTCGTAGACCATGCCAGAAGTGGCCTCTGAGTACTTGGGTGTCTGAGTATGGTGAAATGAATCTCATGGAAGACATTAGCTTGAGCAAAGGGTCTAAGTGTTCTCTTCTTAAATGAAAGCGTTTACATTTTTTCAACTTTGAGTCTCTCATGAGTGGGTTCTTGCTGATTCCTAGGAGGACTTCAAGCCATCTTTCCTATTTCCTGATGCAAAGCACTTGGCTTCTTTTTTTCGGGGAGGCGGGTGTTGAGACAGGGACTCACTATGTAGTTAAGACTGACCTGGATCTCACTGTATAGCCCAGGCTGGTCTTGAACTCACAGCAATCCTCCTGCCTCAGCCTCCTGAGTGCTGGGATTATAGGTGTGCACCACCATGCCCTGCAACTTGGCTTCTTAATACTAACTTTTTAGCAGTCATGCTGTCCTGGCTCTCCTCAGATCCAAATTTACAACTGATTCTTTTCTGACCAGGCTGCAAATTTTTGAAAGCATTCCACTTTGCTTTTTTCTCCTGATTATCATTGTAGAACTGGCTAAAAGCATCCACAAGTGTCCATGCCACAACCTGATCATTGGCCTGCCTTAAAATTTTCTCTATCAGACCAATTTATCTACTACCCTTAATCTCAGTCTCTCAAAGTCTCAGGACAGGGGCTAAAGGTGGACAAAGTTTTTGCGAAGTGTGACACACATAGCTCTGGTCTAGTTTCCAGTAGAGTCCTCCTTCCCACCTGAAACCTCATACACCTGACCTTTACTGTCCAAATTCCTATTGGCATTCTTATCTTCTGAGTTCTGACCAGAACCACCCATCAAACTCTGCTTACAATATTCTAAAGCTTGCTCATTCCATGGCAGACAAGAAGCAGAGAGATAAGGGAGGAGCTACAGACAAGAATACATCCTTCCAGGCCATACCCCGAGCATCTGACTTTCTCTGACCAAACTCCATCTCTTAATACAAGACTTTTGGGATATAGTTTAGATCTAAATCATAAAAGATCCCTGTTTCAGAGAATAAAAATGGAAGAAGATATAGTAACATGTTAATGTTGGATGATTTCTGGTTGATGAGATAATAAGTGATATATATTTTATAAATTTTTTACAGTAAATGTGTTTGTTACTCATAATCTAGGGGAAAGCCACATAAAATGTTATATATGGATTGAGGATGGTCACATGCAGTGGCCCAAAGCATGCCCATTTTAGGCAAGACTCCATTGGTTGGTGGGAATGTGTGATGCTTTTTTGCAATGATGCTATTTATTTCCTCCTTTATTTTAGAATAATCCTCAGGTCTGCCCCTATAACCTGTATGCTGAGCAGCTCTCAGGATCAGCTTTCACTTGTCCCCGGAGCACCAATAAGAGAAGGTACAAGGATGATTAATTCTCTCCTACATATTGTGGGAATTATGACTAGGACTTTGTGTTTCCTTCGGTACTTGGACCACAGCATCCCAGGGCTTCCTGAAATCCTCTGACAGGCTATATTGAGAGCCCGAGTCTTGTTCCTAGCTAGACTCAAGTAACTGATAGGACAAAGTGAGGTAACAGCTACACAGAGCCTGGAAACTTCGTAAGTCCAATTCCATTTATAAATTCTAGTAAGTATTCAGAAAAAAAATGTTTCTTCTAATTCTTTAATACTCTGGCCTTCCTTTAAGGATTGTCTTAGTTAAACTTTGGTGTTTTTAGTATATAATGATTCATTCCCAATCACAGAAGATTCAAAGACATATCTTTCTCAGCTGAGTGGGAGCATAAAATTCTTTGAAGGAACACGTTGGGTTATCCAAGATTGGATAGTTGAAAGGTCGTGTATTATGGACTCTTCTGATTTGAGTTAATAAGGATTTTACTCTTTGGAAATTACCTTTGCTGGAATTTGGCACATTCATTAGCACAGTACATCATGCTTGTGTTTGCTCTAATCCCACAAGCCAGGTCATTGAACTTATTCCTTCGATTAACTTTTCTGGGGCAGGTTGGTGCTGTGGATTCAGAAGGCAGTAAGTTTTGTGACTTAAATAAATGTATCTAATTGCAGGAGTTCCAGTCTGTGAAGGCATCTGTGAACAGAGATGCTGCTGACATTTGAGATTTGAGTGAGAGTGCAGAAGGTCTTGCACTCCTTACAGGAAGGGAATAGGTTGATCTCAGCAATGTCCTTCTGAGAAACAAACATGACAATGAATACAAAAGCACAAGAAAGGACCACACAAATGATATACTTTGTTTTCTTACTAGTTAATCATTCCCACTCTGAAGTTGGGCCCCCTGAGTTTAAATCCTGGCTTCTCCAGCCTTAGACAAATCATTAACCTGCCAAAAATTCTAGTTCTTCTTTTGTAAAATAGAGTTTATTATGGCACGCACTTCGTAGTTGTGGTGAGGATTAAAGGAAAGGATGTAAAGGTCTTAGCATATTGCCTGGCAATGGTCAATGTTCAATTAATAATTGATATTATTAAAATCATTACTGCCACCAGAGCAGTTTCTGTTCCATTCAAAGTATCTCTGGGAGATAGTCAGAGAGTTGAACAGGTGATATGGCAGGAGCTGTGTCACAATATCAGTATCAGTGTTGTTTTTCTCTTGATAGATATTTGTATGGAGGGGCAGGGAGAGGGGGAGAAAGACTTTCTCATACATGTGAAAAAATCAGGAGTTAATTCTACTGTTATTTAATCGGCCAGCCCTCACCACCACCAAGCCCAAACAGCTAGGGTAAGGCTAAAACATAAAAAATTCCTATCCATTCTAATTTATGACATCCAGGCCTTTGTGACTGTGTTCTTGTGGCCCATCCACTACCAGGCCACCTGTCTCTGCATTCTGCCTGCCCCTGTTATTCAGCAATATCTTCAGCCAGCGGGAGCTGAGCTCTGTTTCAGGAGGCTGAAAAGGAGCTGTTGGCATTTCATTAAGAAGTTGGCAAAGTTCCTTGAGTCAGAATTAAATCTCTGTCCAGGGCAAAGTAGTGTTGCCTGGGGAGTTTTATAAACTCAGCTGAAAAATAAAGGACACTAGGCATGGCTCACCCATCTGTTTGGAACCGTCAAATAGCATCCACAAGAATTTTGTGAAAATGTTCAAAATACCCTATTGGAAGATAGATCCAAGCCCCATCTACATGTGGGCCAGCCTGAATTTTTCAGTCACTACTCACTTAATTACAGAGTACAGGGAACCACAAAACTATTAGAGATTCTATCTATCTCAGGGATTAAGTTGTATTTAATTAATTAGCTGACCTCTTGGGTTCTGATAAGGTGAGACAAAGGAAAGAGAATGTGGAGTTTGGACTGGCAAAAACTTCCAAAGATTAAGGGAGGTCAGACAATTGAACAAGCATTTAGTTAGTAAGTACCTACTATGTGCCAGGTACTCTAAGTATGAGGACTCTTTCAGTTTTTACCACAATCCTAGGAGATAAAGATGAAGAACATAGGATCCCAGAAGTTATTAACTTTATCAGAATTGTATCTAAGACATGCACACATGCTTTCAACCCCATATACTATTAGGTAATGGAGGATCTTAGCAAGTCTATCATCTGAGGTTGCGTCATTAAGAGCTGGGGGAATAGGATGGAAACAGAACAAATGTAGTCCATTTATTTCTCAGACAGCTACTCTGGTCCCAGCTCCTCGGAGGCTGAGGCAGGAGGATTTGGGCAACTTAGCAAGACTCTGTCTCAAAATAAAGGGCCTGGTGGTATAGCTCAGTGGTGGCTCTGCCTTCAATTTCCAGGACTGCCAAAAATAACAAAAACAACACCCATATTCTCTCAATCTATGTGGAGTTCATTGTGCTGATCTTTGAGAGGAATGACTAATATCCTATGATGTAAATAGGCTTTTTTTTTTTTTCTATGGATTTCCATCAAGATACCTCCTCTTCCCTCATAGCTGTTGGGAAAGACGATCCTTCCTTATTTGACCATATGTGAACAACTAGGAGCCAAAGTCTAATCTTAAGAGTGAAAGATGTAGTGGGAAGGAGAGAAGGGGCCAGAGCTATGGGTGGCAAGTGGCTATTATGAAGTGAAGGTGTGTCAGTGTCTTTCATACTAAAACCTACAGATGGTTAGTGACTTGAGTATCTTCCTGAGGGCACCTCTAAGCCAGTCTGTGTCATCTAGCATCACCCTCAGGCTTATGTGTTCTTGTTTCCCTCTAGCTGGCTGTACAGGATTCTACCTTCAGTTTCTCACAAGCCCTTCGAGTCCGTTGACCAAGGCCACATCACTCACAACTGGGACGAAGTTGATCCTGATCCTAACCAGGTAACTTGGTCCTGTGAATTGGAGCACATCATATATCCAACACCTAGAACAGAACTATTTAAATCACGGCCAGGGACTTTGAAAAATTAGACAACTTTTAACAATAAATGCTAGCATGTCTGTTTTGGGTTTAAATTTGAGTGAGGATTTTGGAATTAATTTTGTGTGTGTGTGTGTGTGTGTGTGTGTGTGTGTGCATGCGCTTGTGACTTTCTAGGCCAGTGATGGCAAAACTTTCAGAGATGAGTTCCCAAACTACAAATCAAAGCCCATTTAATTGCCAGCACTGCAATTAAACCCAAATACTGAGGTTTTAAATTAGAAGAAACAACTCATACATTAACATCTTTTGTCTTAAAAGAAAGACAATAACACGTGTGCCATAGATTCACCACCATTGTAATCTAGCCTAATAGGCACAGGAGTACTTCAGACTCGGTAGCAATGCCCAGGTAAATTGGATGAATGGAAATTATGTAGGCTCGTCAAAATACCTACATAGGTATTTTGTTTTGTTTTACCCTAAACATATCACAGAATATGGAAAACACCTTCAAAACTGACATCCTTGAAGGGAGGCCTCTGAAATCTGTACAGGAATGAGAGTTTTGTTGTTTGAGCACAATATTGTTAAGTCTTATGATGACAGATTGCTTTCACATTCTCTTCAGACCTTGGACCTTCCAATGTTTGCCAGAATTTTCCTCCTTTTTACTCTAGTGATGAGTATGCTTTTCATCTGGCTATCAGTATTATTTATATACTCTGCTTGTGGCAATAAGACAGGCCCAACGCTGCAATGAACCAAAATCTTTTTTTTTTTTTCTTTTGGCCTTCTGAGAACTCAACTATATTACCTTCATGAATTTAAGCACATGTCACAGATAACAGGTATATACTGAAGGATGCAAAACAGACCTCTACTTTCCAGCTGTGTCCTTGAGCCATGATGTTTTGTTTATAAAATGTGATAGCACCATCTGCCTTACAGTGCTGTTGTGAAGCTGACATGAAAAAACAGGTGTGAACATGCTTTGCAACTATGCCTGGCATGTGTAGGCAAGAACTGTGACTCTGATACAGCCATCCTGAAATAGTCTGAAAGGCAGTAATAGTGACTGTCAACCTTGAAATTTATATTAGATTTTCTTTTTATTTTATATATTTTCTTCAATTTTGAGGTCTCCATCTACCCTTATTTCTCTTTTCTATCCTCAGCCCAAGGAAATCCCTTACTTCTTTGTTTAGCAAGACATCCTGTATATACCTGAATATCTACTTCCCCTAACAATGTTTTTGTAAAACAAAACCCAGAATGATTCCTAGTCACCTTTGGTTTCCTGCCCTGCTCCATCTCTTCCTTTAATTATAGAAATAATCAAAGAATTAAACACAGCTTGAACATTGCCCACCCCTCTCCAGCAGAGACAAAAAGAGAAGCTTTCAGGGTAGAAAATAATGTGAATTAGCAAGTATTAGCTACCTCACAGCCATTTTGAAACTGGGATATTTTGTCCAAATAACTGACCCTCAAACTTGTTTGATATTTAGTGTATGCAGGGATGGGCTCCCCAACCCTCCACAGGACTGTACATTGCCTTTGAGCATACGGGGCAAAGGCAGCCCCCTGTCTCAGCCCCCACACCAAAGCACACAAAGCCAGGCATTCAGCTCCTGCCCTCCTTCACTTCAGCCTAACAGGCCCCTTGTGCTGTGAAGCAACTTGTGCAGTTAACCTGGGAATGATAACTTTACCTCATCCTAGAGTCTCTGGCTCCTAACTCCATCACACTTTACTACCTTGCTTCCTGCATCCTGGGGTGAGCAGTGCATCTGTCCATGACATCTGACATTAGCCATTATCTCCTCATTCATCTCACAAAGTGTCATAAAGTCTCTGCTCATTCTCTGCAGATCTGTCTGACTTCTATGTGGGTGATGTAGACAAAGTGAAAGCATGAGCTGAGTGAGGACAATAGAGAGATTAATCAGAAGGAAAGAAATACAAATTTATTAATGGATAAATTATAGGAGAGTAATAATCTACAACCCAAGAAGGTTCAAATGCTTACTTCCCCTTCCCAGGTGAGAGCAGAATGGAGAGGTAGTGGCAGGTCATTAGAAAGGTGAGGGTGGAACTTCACTGTGAGCAAAGAATGTCTTGTCCAGCAGGTAGTGTCTCCTGGGTGACCTCTCAGAGCTGCCTTACGAAGAAGGGATACAAACCTGTCACGTGGTCATGACTTTTAGTTTCCTCTCGTCATGTGGTTTATTTTTGCTGAGATTCCTAGGCAGGGAGTTTAAAATGATGGCATTTCTTTTGGAAATTTTTTTTCTTACTCTGATAAGAGAACTTCAGAGACAGAGAGAGAGAGAGAGAGAGAGAGAGGAGAGAGAGAGAAAGAGAGAGAGAGACCCTCCTTGTATGAGAGAGAAAATAGGGGAATTTAAATGGATTTGGATTCTGAAATTATTTCTCAGCTAGCATGTTAAATTGCCATACTTTGGGGTTGTGTTTTCTAAGCTCCGAAAGTTACATCTCAAATTCTACAATTTCTTTCTTAAATTTGCATTAATCATACTTGCTTATTTTTATTTTAGAGGGTCTTGACTGCTTAATAACACAACTCCATCTTCTACTAGAAAATATAAAGGCTGAATACATGTTCTTTCCTAGCATCCCTGGTCAGGTTAAATGTCAATTAAACATTTTTATATACTATTTTGAGTGATTGAGAGGTATTCAGATCACAGTTAAGTTTTCTAGTTCTTTCCTTCAGGTAGCAGAGAATCCTCAGTTATGTTTCTGATAGTTCTTTCAAGTAGAGCCATATCTCATATTTTACAGGGGAACAAAGTGGTTTGTAAAATCAGCAAGATGAAAATTGAGCACAAATGAAATTATCTCTGAAGATCCCTTTAATCATTTATAAAGTGTAGGATGTGTGATTTTATGTGTACTACACAAGATGCTAATCTTTCCGCACACTAAATTTGAGAATCACTAAATTAGATTAAATTAAGGATTATGTGAAAAGCCCATAGACAGATTTCAGGAATTTAAAATCGTGTGTCCTTTAAGATAGCAATCAAATCAATATCAGTAAATGGGACGGGATGGGAATTTTCAGCACCCCTGTCTGCTCACATTGTCCCCAGCAGTTCGTCTCAGCCTTCAAACTTAATTAATACACCTTCACAGATTTATTTGTGGTTGTCAAGGCAACCACAAAGCCATACTTCTTTTGCAGTCTTATTTGGGATGGGGAACCATGTTTTAAAGCTAACCTTTAGGGAAAAAAAAGTGATGTGATTTCATAGTGTGATGTGTGATATGCTTGGGAATATACTGTTATTAGTATATGTGCTGCCAAAGCAAGCACAAGGAATTTGCTGTTATTACATGTTATTATTTTCAAGATAACTTATTATTTACAATTGCTGCATGTTGTTTAACATGAACATATCCCTTCTTAAAGGTTATTTTGAAGTATAGGCAGCATAACCATGGAAAATGAAAAAAAAAACCCAAAACAAAAAATACCTCTAGGGACTAAAAGATTTCTGAAATAAAAGGGTTTACTGAGCCTTTTCAGATGCTAACCAAAAAAAGAAAAGACGAGATCCTGAGCCACATTACCACAACTACCAGCAGCAGGGCTGGGTCACAGTTGGAAAATATCTAGAAGATCAGAGCAAAGAGCCTGTAAAAATAAACTGGGGTAGGAAAGTAGTACTCTAACCTACATGGCTATAGGCAAGAGGGCTAGGATAATACTGAGTGGGAAAGCTTTGGGATAGGAGGGAAGTCCAAAAGGATAATTGTTGTTACTGGATTAATTGGGGTTGAGAGTCCTAAAAATTTGTACACAGAGTGTGAGAGTCCTAGTGTTCACTGTGATGGGATTTAAGCCAGGAGCTCAACATAAGTGGTCTTTTCTGTTGGTTTTACCTCAAGCTGTTAGCTGATTAACTTGCCTTATCTTTTCCCCTTTCAATCCTGTGGCCTTTGTCATTAATTTTAGGACATCTTAGAATTTTTTTCTTTCATCAATGCTACCCCTGTACCAGTAGAATTTTCTCTAGATTTTTCTTATTATATAAGTAACATATATTTATAGAAACTTAAATTATGTAGAAATTAATACAGTAGAAAATAGAAGTCTCCTATCATAGGTGAGAGTCTTGTGTATGTTAATTCATTATTTCACAGTTGACAGAGAAGTCCATGGCACTTTAAAGCTTGAGCAAAGAAAATCGTCAGAATAGCTGTGGCAGAAGTTTCTACTTGCTTCCTAGTAGACCCTCAATCTGTATTTGTTCCCCCTTCCTGTTTCCCATGACAGCGTTGCTATACATTTGTCCCTGAACTTGTTACTTTCTCTTGTTTGAATTCCTCAAACACTTCCTATATGGTGACCAAGTGGCTTTCTGCTCCAGTACCTCCCCCGCTTGTTTGAGACCCTGTGTTCACACACACACTGTGTAAGACTTAAGTCTCACTTTTACTCCTGGAGCGTGAACAGCCAAGAGGCTTCCACGATGCTGGGCTCAGAAGCTCAGCGAGGCTCCAAGAGCTTGTCAGACAGCTAGAGTCACCCAGGAAGGAACACACCAGGCAGGTTGGCAAATAGACCTTTATTAGTGTGACCAGACGGCACTCCCCAAGCCAAGTAGCTCAGAGAGGTGGCTAGCTCAGAAACAGAGGCTATTTTATATAGGGCTAAGGGGGTGGTTTACACTTAAAACTTACAGGACGAGGACAAAGGCAAAGAATCAGTTGATCTGAGCTAGTGGTCATCAAGCATATACTTGACCGTCACGTACTAATGATCAGCAGATCGATTATCCATTATTCCATTTACAACTTAGATTATAATGTTTAGAACATTCAACTACAGGCAAGTAAGGAGTGGCGTGATTTGTGTTGGGTCTCTGTGTTCACTACAGTTTCCATTTAGTTTCCCAGCTACTTCAAAGCAGTTACCTAACAATTCACAATTAATCATTAGTTATCCTATAAGGGATGGGGGGGGCGACAGTCTCTAGGTTGTTTGCTGGTCAACACAGAGTCGCTCTGGTTCAGTCAGGCTCTTACAACTGTGAGAGGTCCGACTCAGAACATCACCTCCATCCAGGTAGTAGTTTACCTTGTCACCTGTCATCTGCTTCCTCTGCCTTCATACACACACCCTGGCTGTTCCTACTCCTTTTTGACAAGTTAATATCTCCTTCCAATTTTATGCCACATTAATTAACCACAGTCATCTGCCTTCATCACTTTCCCCCATAACCTCTTTAAAGTATGTACTCCAGACTTTCACTGAGAAAGTTTGAGAAAATTATTTTTAGGTATCTCTCTGACAGCCCTTCCCAGCTGAAACCTGTATGACAGGTATGCTTTCACCTGTCAAAGCCCACATCCAGTACTTCAGCAGCTTCACCAACTACCCATTTGAAGTTATCTCCGAGAATTTGAGGACCTGAAAATTGCCATGTTTCCTTCAGTCTGGTACTCAGTCCCCCAGACAGCATCATGGGACTGGTTGTCATCACTGTTATCCGTGATGCCCTCCCAAGAAGACTGGGGCTATCTCCTCCCCACCCCTGACCTTGGTTTTCTTTGGTGTTTACTTAATCAATGATCCAAGAGTTAACAAAAACTTTTGAATGCATTTAAATTCAGCCTGCAGATGTAAGTTCAAACCATTTATATTTTAACTAAGAACCATTCCTAATTTTGTTTATCATGTGTTTCTTCAGCAGAATCTAATAAACAGAATTTAACCACAATTTTACAGATTTCAATTAGCATTCATGAATCAGCATTCCACTTTAAAAGTCACAGTCCTTTAAAATGTATTTTTCTTATCAGCTCCTTACTTTTGATTGTTGGAAAGATAGATTTGGCCCAGTTAAAGCCTTAGCTAAGGAGAGTACTTCTTGGATCTCAATCAGTATAATTGGGACCAAATGAGAAATACCTCAAAGCTAATTAAAGACTATATCATAGCATTCCTTCTGTTCCCAGTAGATTAAATTATCAAAAATGTTTCAAAACAACATACCCTTACAGAGTTTTTGCTGTCTAATTTGTCAAATTGTTTAGGTCTTGCCACCCTGAAAGCCCCCTCCTGTCCAATTTATCTAGGATTTGCCTAGTTCTTTTAGCCTTTTGCCCAAGTGTCTCTCTGTCTCCTTGTCTCTGTCTCTGACTCTGTCTCTCTTCCTGTCTGTCTATCTGTGTCACTGTCTTTCTTTCTGTTTCTCTCTCTCTCTCTGCCCCCAACCCACCACCTTTCTCCTTTCTCAGTACTGGGAATTCAGGGCCTCACATGCTAAGCAAGGGTTTCACCAGTCCCAGAAAAACTTCTTAAAACTCCCTTTAAGCTGGGAGTGGTGTTGCATTCCTGTAATCCTAGTATGTGGGAGGAAGATTGAGGCATGAGGACCACCACAAGTTCAAGGCCAGCCTGGACTACAGAAGCAAGACCTTGTCTCAAAAAAACAAAAACAAAACAAAACTCTTCCTTAAATTTGTCCCAGCCTCCTTCCCCCACCACTCTTCTCTCTCCTCACCTGGCATGTTCTGTGTGCTCTACATGCCTTATCACCACTGTTGTTGCCTTGCCTCTGCTGTACCCTATCTTACATCTCTACATAATGACATTTGCTTGTAGGTCCCCATCTCTTTTTGCTAGGAGATCTGTGTACGTAACATAATCGTGAGACTTAAGATCAAAAACTGCAGAGAGAATGGGAAAATCAGAATTTTCCATAGACAACCTGAAAGGAAGAGAAAGAGCTGTAAATATTCTTATGTTTTTTAAAATCAGTTATATATTCGACTTGTCACTGGCCCGTCTGTCCCCAGCTAGGGTGTCCCGCCTACCCGATCCCCCGAGCACCCGCCACTCCCCGAGGTGTCGGTCCCTGGAGCGCCTGGGCTCCGCCTCTCTCCACCCCCTTCACCAATGAGACTCGCCGGGGCTGGGCTGCGCCGGTCCAAAGCCACAGCGCTGCGCTCTGTCCCAACCGCGCCAGAGCCACTATAATTATGGTCAGCTGTAGTACCGTTTTATATTCTGTTTTTTAAAATTTAAATATCATATTTGTGATTTTTCTCTATGACTTTATAAATTCCCTGAGGGCAGATAACTTTAATGCTGTATTATAATCCAATATATGTTTATACACTGTTTCTTTATTGTCAGATATCTAGGCTGTTTCTATTTTTGTATTATAAATCATCCACAGTTAAACATAATCCTTATCTCTGCAGCATTCCAATGAATGAACAGCTGGTCTCCTCTTTTTCCTTCTTGAGTCGCTTTCTTCCCTAGGCTCTGTAATATTGCACTGGCTGCTAAGCCTGCAAACAGAAGTGTTCTCTTGGGTTCTGAGCTAGACTTGCTTACCTTCTCTTGTCTCTGTCTCCCTCCCAGGAGGAAGGTAATTACTCTCTTCTCTTCCCCATTATCTTTTTGACTGTCTTCCCTTTTCTTCAATTTCTTAGTATACCCGTGTTCCCTCTCTCCTCTGTGTTAGTCTGATAGGGCCACCATAACCAAAACAGACTGGGTGGCTTCACCCACAAAGATTTACTTTCTTACAGTTCCATATTGCAAGATAAAGGCGTCAGCAGGTCGTGTTTCTTTTGAGGCCTTTCTCCTTGGCTTGTAGATTGCTGTGTTCTCTCTGTGTCTTCATGTCATCTTCCTTCTTTAAGGGTCTGAATCCAAATTTCCTCTTCTTGTGTGGGAACTGGTCATATTCAACTAGTCCTCACTTTTAGGGCCTCATTTTAACTTAATTATCTCTATAAAGATTCTATGTGCAAGAACAGTCACATTCTAAGGTCCTGCAGGTTATAATTTTACCCTGTGAATTTGGGAGGAACACAATCCAGCCCATAATACGCTTCCTCCACTGTCTCTCCCTTTCCTTCCAAATATCAGCTAGTGATTCCCACTCTTATTGGATTTTTTTTTTTTTCCTTAGAAGTGAAGGGATAGTTGTTGAAGAGAAATGCCCAGATGGAACAAATTGAGGGGAAGAACTCCTTGAGGGACAGAGGATTTCTCTAGCCCACTTTGCTTCCCACCTCCCTGGTCTCTTGCCCCACCCCAACACTATACACACCTCAGTGGGTAGCAGTATGGGGCCTACCCTCACCAAACTACTCAGGCCCGAATTTGCTGTAGCCTTGCAGGTCACACTGGAGGAAGTCAGTCAGACCACCCTGGGGTTCAGAGGCCATGCTGGAGCTGTTGTCACTGTGGAAAACTCACTTACCCTTTATCATGCACTTTGTCCTCCTCTTGCCATCATCTGCATTGCTAGGTTTTCTTTTTTTCTTTTATTTACCTGTCCATGACATTCAGTAATGGCCATTTTCACAACTCACATTGGACACTGCCATGTATGTGTCTCAACTCAACAGAGTCCATCTGACACCATCATAATCTCATCCAAACTACTGACTCCCCTTGATCTTTCTGGGGTGTCACTGGCACAACTGTACTCCACACACCCAGGTTTGAATCCTTAGAGTCATTTTAGAGATCTGGGTCAAATGGAATATCTAGTTTTAGTGTTTTGAGGAATCTCCATACTAATTTCCATTGTGGTTGTACTAATTACACTCCTACTACAATGAACAAAGTTTCCTTTTTCCCCACGGCCTTGCAACCATTTGTTACTGGTTGATTTCTTGATGGTAGCCATTCTTTTTGGAGTGAGATGGAATCTCAGGATTGTTGTAGTTTGCATTTCCCAAATGGCCAGCAATGTTGAACATCTTTTCATGTATTTACTGGCCATTTGTACTTCTTCTGAAAAATGTTTATTCATTTCAGTTAACCATGTTTTAATTGAGTCTTTTAGTTTGGGGGGGTATAACTTTTTTTCCTTTTTTATATATTTTACATATTAGTCCTTTATCTGAGGGATAGATGGAAAACATTTTTCCCATTCTGAGAGTTGTATCTTTAGTCTGTTGGTTGTTGCCTATGCTGTCCAGAAGCTTTTTAATTTGAAAATATACCATTTGTTGATTATTGGTGCTATTTCTTGTGCCACTTGGGATTCTGTTCAGAAAATCCTTGCCTATACCTATGTCTTGAAGAGTTTTACCTATTTTGTCTACTAGAAGATTAAATTTTTCTCTTTTAATATTTAGATTCACAATTTTGGAGTCTAGCCATTCTTAGTTTTCTCCAAGGCCTGTGGTTTTTCAAGGTGCCTATTCCAGAGGCCCCTCTGTTTACCCAGGCTGTGGCAATGTCCAAACTGAAAAGTGTCCCTGCTCATGCCAATAGATAAGGAAGGTAGTCAGATGCCAGATCCATGCCAAATCCAGAATATAGGATGAGGACTCAATTATTCAATGCTGGCATAGTCAAACCCAGAGCAAATCACGCAAGGAATGACCCTTGGCTTTGGAGAGTGGGGCCTGTGTTCTTCCCAGCCTGAGCTCTAACCCCTCAGGGCTTCTCTTTCCAGCCTGCTCCTGGGCTCCTTATCTGTGGCTATCTCTCACCCAGTAACTGTGGGAGGTTAATATTGGATACCTTGAAATCAAGCCATCCATAGCTGTTCTTTATCCCATATTAAAACACTTAACCCTTTCCTGAATGTCACCCAACCTGGCAATACGGTGGACACCTGCACTAGGATCCCTCCCCAGTGTTTCCTGTCATGTGGAAGGATTCCCAACCACGCAAAACCTGGTACTGCCCTGAAGATCACAGCTGCCAGCCCAGTCCACCACTGCCATTTTTCCTAGGGGTCCCTGTGGCCCCCAGCACCCGTCCTGCTTCAGTGGAATCAGATGGGACAAAGCCCATACTGTTTCTTTCCCTTCTCTCCATTGTGGTTCATCTGTTCTACTTCTCTGTAGCCTTTTCAGTTCCTTCCCAATTCCCAGGGATCTCTCCCTTCCTTCCTCCCTCCCCCTCTCTACCAAATTGTTATTTTTCAGTGTCTGGATTCTAAATCTCAGAGAGACTGAATTGCCGCTGCTTACCACTTTGCCATTTTAAAAATCCTCCTTCCTTTTCTTTTTTTTTTAATTTTTTAAATTTTATTTTTTTCAGCTTTAATTGAGTTTATTGGTACATTTTAGGGATACAGTACAGTTACATTCATTGTTGGGATCATGTACCTCTACATGACAAATCTTGATTCTCATTTTTCCCCTTATCTCTGTCCTCCCTTCACCCCCTCCTCCCCTCGCCATCTACAAACACTTTATTTTCATCTTTTCATTCTCTCACATTTTTTTCTTTTCCCTTTTTACTCTTCCCCTACCCATTCCACCTTCCCGACACCTTTAGTTCCTTTCTTCCCATTTCTAAATGTCAGTAATCTTATTAGAATCTTATGCATTGTTGCAGATTATTTACACCAGGGAAACTATTCGGTATTTACACATGTGTGACTTATTTATTTCACTTAGGAGTATATCCTCAATATGTATCCATTTTCCTATGAATGAATCTATTTTCTCGTTCTTTATGGCTGAGTAATATTCCATTTTATAGAAAAACCACAACTTCTTTATCCAGTTTCCAACGGATGGGCAAATGGGCTGTTTCCAAGATTTAGCTATTACAAATGTGCCGCTATAAACATGGGTGCACATACTTCTCTGTGATATGATTCTTTTAGTTCTCTTGGAAAGATACCCAGCATAGGGATGGCTGGGTCAAATGGAACCTCCAGTCCAAGCTCTTTGAGGTATCTCCATATTGATTAAAGATCTAAATATTAAAACAGAAACATTAAACTTGCTGGAAGGTAAGTTAGGCAGAACTCTGGAAGACATTGGTATAGGAAAAGACTTTATGAACAAATCCTCAGTAGCATGGGAACTAGCAGATAGAATCAACAACTGGGATCTCGTCTTACTAAAAAGCTTCTGTACTTCAAAAGAAACCATCAGCAGAACTAAGAGACAATCTACAATGTGGGAAAAAATTTTTACCAGCTGTTCCTCAGACAAAGGACTATTATCAAGGATATATAAAGAACTCAAAGCAATCAGTCCCCCCAAATATAAAGACCTGATTCAAAAATGGGCATCCGAAATGAACAGACATTTCTCAGACAAAGAAGTAAAAGCAGCAAGAAAATATTTGAAAAAATGTTCCACATCACTGGTCATTCGAGAGATGCAGATGAAAACAACACTGAGATTCCACCTCACCCCACAAAGAATGGCTGCTATCAAGAAATCACACAATAACAAATGTTGGCGGGGTTGTGGGGAGAAAGGAACCCTTCTCCATTGTTGGTGGGAGTGCAGACTAGTGCAACCTTCTTCCTTTTCTTGACTCGACTTCTTACACAACTCATCTCCTCTTACCTGGACTATTGTGATGGATTCCATGTGGCTTCCTTACCTATCCTGCATCCTCTGCCAGTCAGCTCACTAAATTATCATCTCAAAAATCTCCAAATTCCCCCACGACCCCTCCCCTCTACTGCCTGAATAGTCTGGTACAGGCTCCTGAGACAGAAGATCAAGACTCCTGATTCACTGTCATGGGCCTTTAATTTGTCTACTTCCTGGCATGTCATCTACTTACCAGTCACACTAGGGCCATCACTATTCCAGGACAGCACCAGAAATCCTCCTGTCTTGATATTTTATGCTCCTTGATCTACTTGGAATGTCTCTTCTTCACTCACAAATGTCTACCCATTAAAATTTTACCAGTTATTTAAGACTCATATTAAGTAGTACTTTCTTCCTTGAACTCTCAGTATTTCTCAGAGAATCTGAGAATAGGAGTTATGTCTCCATCCTTTTCAACTAATCTGTGGTACCCAGCATATACCTTCTTACAAGTAGTAAAAATTTTTTAATGTACTCCCTGGCAGCTTAGGCCTCATCATCCTGTAAATAGGCTAGATTGCATTTCCCTAAGTGCCTTGCCTGGCATTTGCCAGCAGTGCAGTGCACACTGCCCTGTTCAGCCCTTAAGGACAGCTTGCTAGATCTTTTTTTTTAATAGTACATCTCTATCAACTTACATTTCTCTCCTTGGAAAGATATTGGAGCTGTCTGCAAACTAGATGATTTCATTATCTGAATCTCTTATTTGCCACGTATAAGATGTTAAATAGGCCCTGAGCCAGTATATATGCCTGTGGGAATATTCCTGTTTACATTTTTCTTCCAAAGGCATTTTTATTATCCATTTCCTTATTTTCTACCAGGAAGACCCTACATGTCCAGGGCACTCTGCAGTAGTCTCTCTGAGGTTGGAGACTGTGCCATTATCATCCCCATTGCCTCCTATAAAACTTGGCACACAGAGAGATTCAGTAGCTATTGTTTGAGTGAATTAACATAAGGGGATTAGACAAGAGTGCTGACATCAACCTCAGCAGAGGTATGGTCAGACTGGGAGTAGACTGGGCCAGGGTGACTCAATAGTAGAGGAAGAGTGAATAAGAGTCACATTGAAAGATGAAGTGTAAGACCATGAAATGTAGTGTAAGCCTGAGTTCTCAGGAATAGTTTGAGAAACAGATTGATGGGCTGAGATTAAAGTGCTCAGGATATGTAGATTAATAAAAGGAACTGAGAGAGACATCAGTTCTCAGTAGAGAAAATTCAAATACTCTAAACCATTGGTTTCTTCTATTAAAAGATGATAATAATCAATCACAGGTGACCAGGGGTTGTGAGAATTAAACCATCCAACAAATATTCATTGAGTGACAGCTATGTTCCATAATCTATGCTAGGTGCTGGATATCTTAGTCCGTTTTTTCTTCCTTCCTCCCTCTCCCTCTCCCTTTCCCCTCCTCCTCTCCTTGTCTTCCTACTTTCTTTCCTTGTTTCCTTCCCTTCATGGTGCTGGGGATCAAACCTAGGGCTTCACTCAAAATAGGAAAGGGCTCTGTAATTAAACTGTATAATCAGTCCTATGTTGCTGTTGTTGTTATATCAAGATACTGAGGCTGGGTAATTTATAAAGAATCAATGTGTTTATTTCAGGCTTCTTGAGGTTGGGAAATCCAAAAGCACAGTGTGGGCATCAACTAAGGACAATCTTTTTTTATTTTTTTCTTCACTGAGTTTATTGGTATGTTTTAGGTATACGGTAAAGTTGCATTCATCATTGGGGTGTTGTACCTTTACATTACAGGTCTTGGTTCTCATTTTTCCCCATATGCCTACCCTCCCTTCACCCCCTCCACGCTCCCCAATTTGCAAAGACTCTTTTTCCTTTCCTCATATTTTTCTTTTCCCTTATGTCCTTTAGCCTACCCTTCCCACTTCCCCTATACTTTTAACCCTAATACTCCTATTTCACATTATCAGTAATACAATTTAGATCTTATTTATGCTTTTAGTTTTTCACACCACATGTGCGTACTATTTATTTTACTTATGAGTATGGCCTCAATATGCAACCATTTTCCCATGAATGACTCTAGTTTCTCATTCTTTATGGCTGAGTAGTACTCCATGTTATAGAAAAAACACATTTTCTTTATCCCGTCTTCAATTGATAGGCAACTGGGCTGCTTCTAATTTTTAGTTATTATAAACTGTGACACTATAAACATGGATGCGCATATATCACTGTGGTATGATTCTTTTAATTCTTTTGGAAAGATACCAAGCAGAGGGTTAGCTGGGTCAAATGGAACCTCTAATCCTAGTTCTTTGAGGTATCTCCATATTGATTTCCACAGTGGTTGCACCAGTCTGCATTCCCACCAACAATGGAGAAGGGTTTTTTTCTCCCCACAACCCCGCCAACATTTGTTATTGGTTGATTTCTTGACAGCAGCCATTCTTCCTGGGGTGAGGTGAAATCTCAGTGTTGTTTTCATCTGTGTTTCTCGAATGACCTGTGATATTGAACATTTTTTCATATATTTATTTGCTACTTTTGCTTCTTTGTCTGAGAAATGTCTATTCATTTCAGATGCCCATTTTTGAATTGGGTTTTTTATGTTTGGAAGCCTAATTTTTTTTAGCTTTTTATATATACTAGACAATAGTCCTTTGTATGAGGAACAGCTTGTAAGATTTTTTCCCACATTGTACAAGCTTTCTAATAAGACAAGATCCCAATTGTTGGTTCTTTGTGCTAGTTCACGTGCTACTGAGGATTTGTTCATAAAGTCTTTACCCATTTCAATGTCTTTGAGAGCTCTACCTAACTTGTATTTCAGCAAGTTTAGTGTTTCTGTTTTAATATTTAGATCTTTAATCCACTTGGATTTTAGTTTAGTGCATGGTGAAAGATAAGGGTCTAGTTTTAACCGTTGCAGGCTGAAATCCAGTTTTTCCAACACCATTTATTAAAGAGGCTATCTTTCCTCCACTGAGGATGTTTGGCTCCTTTGTAAAAGATGAGGTAGCTGAGTATATCTGGAATTGTTTCTGTATCTTCCAATCTATTCTACTGATCCTTGTATCTTTTTCTCTGCCAATACCATGCTGTTTTTATCATGGTGGCATTGTAGTATAGTTTCAAGTTGGGAATTGTGATTCTCCCTGCCATGTCTCTGTTGCCTAGAATTGCTTTGGCTATTGTAGGTCTCTTCTGATTCCAAATTAATTTTTAGGTTGTTTTTTCTAGTCCTGTGAAATATACTGTAGAAATTTCAATTGGGATTGCATTGAATCTTTATAGTAGTTTTGGTGGTATGGCCATTTTCACAATGTTGATTCTTCCTACCCAGGAGCAAGAGATATCTTTCCATTTTCTTAATTCTTTTCAATCTCTTTTTTCAGAGTGCTGTCATTTTCAGTGTAGAGTTCTTTTGCTTCCTTCATATCCAGGTACTCTGCTGAAAGTGTCAATTAAGTCTAGAAATCTTTTGGCAGAGTTTATTGGGTCTTCTATGTAGAGTATCATATCATCAGCAAATAATGACAGTTTAACTTCTTCCTTTCTTATATTTATTGCTTTAATTTATTTCTCATGTCTAATTGCTGTGGCTAATGTTTCCAGAACTATATTGAACAGGACTGGTGATAGTGGACATCCTTTTCTGTTTCTGATTTTAACGTGAAGGTTTTCAGTTTTTGGTCATTTAATATGATGTTGGGTGTTGGTTTTTCATAGATAGCCTTTATCAGGTTGAGATAAAGACCATCTATTCCAATTTTCTGCAGGGTTTTATCATAAATGGGTGTTGGATTTTATCAGATGCTTTTTCTACATCTATTGAGGTGATCATACCTTTTTTGTCTTAGGCTCTGTTAATATAGTGTATTATATTCATTGATTTACATATGTTGAACCATCCTTGCATCCCTGGGATAAATCTGACTCAGTCTGAGTGTATGATCTTCTTGATGACCCTCTGTATTCCTTTTGCCAATATCTTATTGAGGAGTTTTGCATCTTGTGTTCATTATGGAGATTGGCCTGTAGTTCTCTTTTTTGGTAGGGTCTTTCCCTGGTTTTTGAATCAAAGTAATACTTGCTTCCAGGAATGAATTTAGAAGTATTGCTTCCCTTTCAATTTCCTTGAACAGTTTAAAGTACTGGTGATAGTTCTTCTCTAAATGTCTTGTAGAATTCAGCACTGAAACCATCAGAACATGGGCTTTTCTTTGTTGGTAAATTTTTAATTATGTTTTCAATTTTACTGATTGTAATTGGGGTGTGTAGAATTTCTTTATCTTCTTTGTTCAACTTTGGTAATTCATAATTATCTAGAAATTTGTCCATTTCTTTTGTGTTTTCCATTTTATTAGAATACAGGTTCTTGAAGTAGGCATTGATGATCCTCTGGATTTCTGCTGGATCTGTTGTGACTTCACCTTTTTTGTTCCTAATTGCATGGATTTGAGCCTTTTCTTTCTTTCTTTTTTTTGATAAGATTGGTGAAGGGTTATCAATTTTATTTATTCTTTCAAAAAACCAACTCTGATTTATTTTTCGCATCATTCTCTTACTCTCCATTGCTTTGATTTCTGCTCTGATCTTTATAATTTCTTCCCTTGTATGAGCTTTGGGTTTGTCCTGCTCTTCTTTTTGTAGAAGATTAAGATTCAGCATTTGGTTGTTTATTTGAGCTTGCTCTGATTTCCTAGTGTGGGCATTCAATGCTATAAATTTTCCATGTAGAACTGCTTTCATTGTGTCCCATTGATTCCTGTATGTTGTATTGGCATTATCATTTAATTTCTTCTTTAATTTCCTCTATGACCCATCAATTATTCTAGAGAGTGTTGTTCAATTTCCATGTATTGTGACATTCTTGCAGTTTCTTATGCTATTGATCTCCAGTTTAATTGCACTATGGTCTCATAATATATATGGGATAATTTGAATTGTTTTGCATTCATTTAAACATGTTCTATCAGCTGGTAAGTGGTCTTTTTTGGAGAATGATCCATGTGCGGCCAAACAGAATGTATATTTTGATTTTGTGGGGGTGGAACACTCTATAGACATCTAGTAAGTCCATTTGTTCAAAAGCTTGGTTCAGTTCTAGTATTTTGTTGTTTTTTTTGTTGTTGTTGTTGTTTTTTTTTGTCTTAAATGATCTATTTGTGACAGTGGGTTATTGAGTTCCTCCATTACAATTGTATTAGTACTTATTTTGTTTTTCATGTCCCTTAATATTTGTTTTGTATAGTTGGTGGCATTAATATTTGGTTAGTATATATTTATGATTGTTATCTCTTCCTCTTGGAGTGTTCCCTTTAGAAGGATGTCCTTCTTTGTCTCTGTTAAATAGTTTTGGTTTAAAATTTATTTTGTCTGTGAATAACATAACTACCCTTGCTTTTTCTTGGCTCCTGTTGCATGGAGAACTTTTTTCTATCCTTCTACTTTCATTCTATGAGTTTCTTTTTGAACTAGGTGTGTTTCTTGTATACAACATATTGTTGGATTTTGCTCCTTAATCCATTCTGCCAGTCTATTTCTTTTTATTGGTGAATTGAGGCCATTAACATAAATGGTTATAACTGATATGTATTAACTTATCCTTGTCATGTTATTGTCCTGTTGTTGGCTCTTTTTTATTTCCCCCTCCCTTTAGTTTCTTGCCTTGCCTGTTGATTTGCTCTGTTGGGCTTCATGGTCTTGAGACCTTCATTTTCTTTTTCTAGATATTGTGTGGAATTGTTTGGAGTTCTGCTTTGGTATTCATAAAGTTTCTCAGGAGTTCTTTGTGGTGGAAATCGTATTTCCCCATCCATTTTAAAAGAGAGTTCTGCAGGATACATCAGCCTAGATTGGAGGTTGTTTTCTTTTAGGGCTTGAGATACCTCACTCCAGGCTCTCCTTGACCTGAGGGTTTGTGTTGAAAAGTCTGCTGTGATTCTGATGGGCTTTCCTTTGCATGTGAGTTGTTTCTTTTCTCTAACTCCTTGCATTAGTTTCTTCTTCTATTGAGTTTCCAGGATCTTGACTATTATATGTCTAGGTGTAGATTTGTTTTGATCATGGCTAGTTGGAGTCCTATATGCCTCACTTATCTGTATGTCAAAGTCTTCCTCTCTGGAAAGTTTTCTGTCATTAATTCTGTAGAATTTTTATGTCATTTGTACTTTCTCCTGTTACTTCATGGATTCCTATCAGTCTCATATTATTCTTCTTTTTATCATCTAGGAGTTGTTGGATTGATTTTTCATGATCTCTTATTGTTTTTAAGAGATCTCTCTTTTCCTAGTCACTGACTGCGATCCTATCTTCTATATCTGACATTCTATCTTCACATTCATTAATTCTGCTGCAAATGCTTTCTCTAGAGTTTTTAATCTCCTGGATATCTGTTTGAATCTGTTTCATGAATTCTCTTTCTATTTTTTTGGTCGGGGATTGAACTCGGGTCCTTGCGCTTGCAAGGCAGGCCACCGAACCTCTGAGCTAAATCCCCGGCACCATTTCTTTTCTATGTTGGGCATTCATGGCTTCTATCATAGTCTTGAACTCATCTATTTTATATTTGTCTGTTTCTGTTCTAGAGTCTTTCATCATGTCTTTCACTATGCTCACCATCTCTGTGGTTATCTGGGAAATTATTTTTGTTTTGAATTTTTCTACAGCCTGATTGATCCATTTTATTACTTCCTGTGCTCTGAGTTCAGGGTGTCTTGATAGTTGATTGTCAGGGTTTTCTACCTCATTTCCCCTAGAATTTGCTGTTACAGAGGACCAATTTTTTTGCATCCTAACATAACACCGGGCATCACATGTTTACACAGATAAAATGTGCTAGCTCAGGTCTCTCTTCCTCTCCTTACAAAGCTAGTGCCCTTATTGGGGCCCTGCCTTAAGTGACCTCATCTAATTCTAATTATTTTCCCAAAGCTCTACTTCTAAGTATTATTGACATATGAGTTTGAGGATTAAGCTTCCAGCACAGGAACATTTGAGATACATTTTTGCTGGGGGTTTGTTTGGACAATTTTACTCCAAAGGTACATGTGTTAAAAGTGTGGTGTGCAGGGTAGAGCAATTGGAAGGTGGTAGAACCTTTACTTTTAGGAGGTAGGCCTCATGGGATAGTCATAGGTCAATGCAAATGTGCCCTCAATGGAAATTGTGTGACCTTATTCTCTTCCTCTTTCTCTCTTTTTCTTCCTGGCTCGTGAGGTGAGCAGTTTGCTCTGCCATGTGTTCCTGCCATAATATGTCTCCCTCACCAGAGGTCCAAAGCAGAGGCTACTCAATCTTGGACTGGAACTTCCAGAACTATGAGCCACAACAAACCTGTTAATTGCCTCAGATCCCTTTTTTATAGTAATGGAAAACTAATACAACATTTAAACTATAATACTGGGTAATTAATATAGAGCCCTTAGCTTTGCATTCAAAGGGCAAGGTCAAATGGAAATGTCAGTTTCTATCCTTGATGGTTCATCTTTTTTTTAGCAGCCTCATAAAAGAAAGACTTTAGGAAGTCTAAATAAATTATTATAACTTATATGCTTCTTAGCTATGTTCTTGCCCATTATCTCAAAGAAGCCCAGTGGGCCAAAGTGTGATTTCTCTCCACATAAATTATGCTCTCCTTTTTCCTGAAACTGCAGGATTTGCTAAAGAATTCAGTGAGCCACTATTTTATTATACTCATCCATGCCTTCTTATCTGGACTGACACTTACCACTAACAATTACCTTGGACTTCTCTCAGCTGTTGTAAACAGTGGCTTAAACATCTCTATTTCACCTATAAGCTACTTCAAAATTCTTGGGTAGATGATACTGACTTGTAATGATATACCTATCTCTAGCCAGCCAGTGTTGTTAAGAGCATCCAATCAGTCCAGTCTGGCTAAGTCCATGTCGATTTTGGGTGAAATTTCAGAAAAAAATCAAAGAATTTTAGTGTTGAGAGGGACTTTAATATCACCCAGCCTAACTCCCAGTCTTCTGAGTTTGGAAATAATTATGCTAATTATTTATATTTCCTTTTCATATCTGAGTATGAATTTTGAATATCATTTATTGAATGTTGCTAAGGATTGTCTTTCTTCCTCCTCTGGTAATATAGAAGGATTTTAAATTCTGACTTTGGAATCCCTTGAAGGTGTTTTTCAAATTACTTTTTAACACTTCATTTATGCTAAGTAGAAGCTTATTTTCCAATAGAATTTTTGAGTGCAACTGCAAAATATGTGAAGCAATGATAGAACTGAAAGGAGAAATATATAAATCCAAAATTATAATTGGAGAATTCAATAACCCTCTCTCAGGAGTTAATAAAACAACTAAAGAGAAAAGATGAATAGATATAGAAGTGATGAATTTGTATATGCATGAATAACTGAGTTATATTTTGGAAATAATCTCTGGACTTTCAGAAATATTTGTAAGTTTGCTAGCTATTTTCTGAGCATAATTTTGCTTTCTTTTTTTTAAACCAATTTTTCTTTATTTATTCAACAGTTGATGGGCATTTGGGCTGTTTCCAAGATTTAGCTATTGCAAGTGGTACTGCTATAAACATAGGTGTGCATATATTGCTGTAGTATGATGCTTTTAATTATTTGGAGAAGATACTGAAAAGGGGAATAGCTGGAAATGGAACCTCTAGTTTTAGTTTTTTGAGGAATCTTCACATTGATTTCCACAGTGGTTGCACCACTCCACACTGCTCAGCAAGCATGGAGGCTTCCTTTTTCCCATCAGCCCCACCAACATTCATTAATGGTTGATTTCTTGATAATAGCCATTCTTTCTGGAGTGAGATGAAATCTCAATATTGTTTTAATTTGCATCTCTCAAATGACCAGTGATGTTAAACATTTTTTCATATATTTATTTGCCATTTCTATTTCTTCATCTGAGAAGTGTCTATTCATTTCAGGTGTCCATTGAGTCTTAAATTTGGGACATTTGATTTTTAAAAATTCTTTATATATTCTAGATATTAGTTCTTTGTCTGAGAAACAGCTGGCAAAAATCTTTTCCCACACTGGTTCTTTCTTAACTCTGTTGTTGGTTTCTTTGGCTATGCAAAAGCTTTTTAGTAACATGAGATCCCAGTTGTTGATTCTTTGTGATATTTCCTATTTAATTAAAGTTTAGCTCAAAATGTCTTTGCCTACACCAGTGTTTTCAAGAGTTGTACATATTTTCTCTTCAGTCAGACTAAGGGATTATGTTTTAATATTTAGATCTTTGATCTATTTCAATTTTTTAACTGCATGGTGAATGATATGAATCTAGTTTTAATCTTCAGCATGTGGAAAGGCAGTTTGTCCAGCACCACTTATTAAAAAGGCTTTCTTCCATTGAAGATTTTTTACTCTTTTATTAAAGATAATGTGGCTGAGTATGTTTGGAGTTATTTCTGCATCTTCTAATCTGTTCCACTGATCCTCAGGCCTGTGTTTTTGCCAGTATCATGCTGTTTTTATCACAGTAGCTCTGTAGTATAATTTCATGTCAGGGATTGTGATTCCCCCTGCCTTGCCTTTGTTGCTCAAAATTGCTTTTGCTATTTCTTCTGGTTCCAATTTAGTTTTAAAATTGTTTTCTTTAATTTTATGAGATATATTTTGATTGGGATTGCATTAAGATTGTATAACAACTTTAGAAGTATGGCCATTTTCACTATATTGGTTCTTCCAACCCCAGGACAAGGGATATCTTTGTATTTTCTGATATCCTCTTTGCTTTCCTTTTCATGCTACTATCGTTTAGTATATAAACCTCTCACTAATTTGCTATATTCTTGTTCTTTGAAATATAGTAATGTTCTCAATTGCCTTATATCTATTCATCCAATCATTCAAATATTTATCGATGCCTGCTAGAATCAAAGCATTGCATTAGGTGTTAAAATTGATGTCATTGTTTCTGAAATGTTTAATAATTAAATTCTGTATAAGGGGAACTATTTGATAATATATAGTATTAATAAAATAAACTTTAAAAGTTGTTTGATAATATTAATCTGATTGATTGATCTTCCATAATAAAATATGATAGACTGGGTGACTCAAACAACAGAAATTTATTTTATCACAATTCTGGAGGCCACAAGTCCCAGATCAAGGTGCCAGCCAGACTGATGTATATGGTAAAGGCTCTTGTATACAACCACCTTTTTATCACATCTTTGTATGGCCTTTCCTCTGATTTCATGTAGACAGAGGGTAAGATTCCTTCATTTTCTTCAAGCCATCAATTATCTTGGATTAGCTCCCCAAACCTATGATTTCATTTAACCTTAATTACCTCCTAAAGATCCTATCTCCAAAGCAGTCACTGTAGTTTAGGGCTTTCAGCATATGAACTTGTGGCAGGACATGATGGAGTCCAAAGCAAGGATGAAATCAGTTAACAAGCATTCTTTATTTTTTTCAGAAGGACTTTTCTGAAGTTTTATAAAATTTCAGTTCTCACCAGTATCCTTTTTTTACGTGTGAGAAAAATGAGAGAGGAAGAGAGAGAGAGAGAGAGAGAGAGAGAGAGGAGGCCAAGAGATAGAGACAGAGAAAGACAGACAGAAACACTTTCCTGAGGTCACAGTGAATGCAGAGATAGTAGCAGAAACCAAGTCTCTTAGTTCATACCAGTGCACTACCCTCTTGGTCTGGCCTTGGGCAAGAGAGTTACTGCACCACAGTATATGTACATTAGGGTTAGAAGGAGTCGTTTCATCCTCTACCCAAAGCTCATTCACCGAAATATCACAACAGGGCCTCCTGACTAAACATCTTTCCTGAGGATCCAGGCTGGCTTCCTCTTGTTGGTATTGCACTTATCAGAACTGCCTCAGGGTTTTTATTATTCTTCATAAGATGGGCCCTGTACAATCTGAACATAGACTCTGAACAATCTGCTGTCATCAGACCAACAGATAAATGATTCCTCTTCCTTTACCATCTGTCATTTGGAGGGAATCTTTTGGGGCGGTAGATAATGAAGGTTCAGTGAGGCCATTGCTTCATCAGGAGTGCACCCTGTTGAAGGTTCACTTCCTACACTGTCATGCAGTGGCCTCTTTTGCCACCGCAAGCCCTCTTTCTTCATTACTTGATGGCTGATGACCTTGAAAAGCTAGCCAGCAGACTTGGCAAGCCATCAACCCCTCTGGTTCAATCTTTTTTGTTCACAGAAAAAGAATCTCTCTGAGAGCCAGGATTTTATTTGTCTGTAACAGGTAACTTCAGAGGGTTTACAAAGATGTGATTCCACTGCAGCAAACCAGAGAGCAATTCCCTTGCTGGTCTCTCTCTCTCTCTCTCTCTCTCTCCCCCTCCCTCCCTTCCTCCCTCCCTTTCTCTCTCTCTTTCTCTTTTTTCTCTATGTCTGTTTCTGTCACCCTTCTTTATCTCTCCCCCCGTTCGCTTTCACTTTTCCTTTATCCTTTCTTTTATTTTTTCTTTTTATCTTAAATATGTAAATCCTTGGATTTGTATTATTTAAACATCCCTACTGTTTAGTAACTAGCACTATCACCACCTTATCTGGCCCAAAAGGCCACAATTTAATTCACTCATTGCTTGGTTAGCTGGTTAGTTTATTGCTAAGGCAATTCACTAGGTAGATTTTGCTGAGCATAATGTTTGTTTCAACTATACAATAATCATAGAATATCTGACTTTTCTGTGCTGATTCTTAAACTATGGCTGCACCTTAGAAAAGCATTTTATAAAATACTGGTGCCTTGGCCCCACCTTCACAGATTCTGATTTAATTTGTCCTTGGTTTCAAAGGCCATGCAGGTGATTCTCATGGGTATCTAGGGTTGAAAATCTCTGGTTAGAGAGCTAAAATGTTGCCCAGGCAACCACTGAACTGATACTCAAATCTTTTCCTTTAGGAGACATAAAATGATGACTCTTTTTCAGACAGTTTTCTTGGGCATGCAAAGTACACTGATACTACAGAAAGAAGTGGCAAAGTAATGGTTAGTAGTAGATCAGAACCTCTCCACACACTTCAGTAGTGCACATAGCTGGGGGTGTAGCTCACTGATAGAGCATCTGAAAAGCATGTGTGAGGTCCTGGGTTCAATGCCCAGCATGCTTGTGCACACACACACACACACACACACACACACACACACGCATGCACAAATCCAGCAGCACTCAAATGTGGATAAGTGGATGGTACTTTCCAAAATCCAGGGATATCCTTTTAGGTCAGTAGTTTTCAGCTAGAAGACATTTGGTCCCCAGTGGACATTTAACAATGTCTGAGATATTTTCAATCATTACAACTTGGAAGAGTGCTACCTGCATCTAGTGGGTGGAGGCCAGGGATGATGCTAAACATCCTCCAATTCACAGGACACCTCCTATGCAAAGAAGTACCCAGCACAAAATGTCAAAATCAATGAAGGTTGAGAAACTCTTCCCTAGATCTTGCTCTCAAAGTCTCCCTTCTCCCCCAAGAAAAATCATCCTTAATAGAATTAGTCCTGAAGTATTTCTCTTTCTGAAGCACAATTTCAAAGGTCTTTTTCAAATCCACTTTTGGTTTCTTTTTAAGTAGTCTCACAATGTGATCTTCCTACTTTGCTTTTAAGAAATGAAGTCTGTTGCTTGACTGTGTATGTCACAGAGACAGAATCATCCCAGCACCACCTTTTCTGTTCACTGCTTCCTTTCCCATCTGGCTGTGCTTCTGAAATACAGAATGAACTGAGCCACAGGACCAGATGGAGCCCTGCCCAGCTGGCTTCCACCAGGCACTGCAGCCCATGGAGCCAGCCCTGGGTGAAGGTCACTCCATGAGACATGCACTGGGAATGCTGGGGGCATCAGCCACCAGCCTAGGCAGGTCACACCTGCTGCCATGTTGATTAATAAGTGCTGGGCTGACACTTTGAGTGGGGCCTGAACCTGCTGACTCTCCTCTCCACTTCTTTAGATCAGTTTATGATTAAATTAAAGATTGTTGTGATTTAAACTGAACCATCAGGCAGCCTGAGGACAAAAGCAAGGTTTAGTACAGAAACAGAACCCGGTACTATATTTACCAAATCTAATCTCAGCTGGGTGTGTTTCCTTTCTCTTAAAGAAATAATTCAAAACTCCCAGGGCTGGAAGTAGAAGCAGAACCTTCCCCTGTGGTGTCAGGAGCCCACACAGAGAGGCTGGCAGGCTAGGAAAGGGAGCTGATTATAAATAGCATGAAAAGCAGCATCCATCAAAACTCACTGATGTGCTTAAGCAAAATGTTAAAAGAAACAAATAGCTTCTGAAAGAGGAAACAATGATTTATCTTTGTTTTTATGATTGAAAGTGTTAAAGAACAAAGATGATTTAGATTCACGTATGTTGAAAAAACATGTGAATGCACAACATAGACACAACAAACACACACATACACGCAGCACACACACACACACACACACACACACACACACACACACACACACACACAAACAGAGCACTTTTAAGGAAATGATGGCTGATCACTGATTTTAAAATATGAAAATCACAAGTGGTCACAGAGGGAGCAGCTGTCCTTTTTTCTGCTCTGTAATTGATGCTACTTATTTAGAAAGTCTATGGCTTCCCCTTATGAAATAGATTTCCCATGTGTGCATTTTTCTCTTCAGCTTAGATGGAAATCATTTGAGATTCCAAAAGCCTCTCAGAAGACAGTGGACTTTGTGAGTGTAAGTCACTTCTGAACCTTCCCTTTGCCTGTTTCTCTTCTGTGGTAAGTGATCTAACCATTTGCTGTCTGAATGCCAAGCGGAAGCAGCCCTATCAGGAGGGAGCAGAGACAAAAGCACCTGTATATGCCCTGGGCACTGGCCAAGGATGTCTTACTTATGCTCACCAGATGGTTCCTGACATCACTGGGCACTCAGGAGCTACTTGTGTCTCAGAAAGGCCAATTGGAAGCAAACATTTTCCTACCTCAAACCCCCTTTCTTTAGGTTAGAACAGGGGATCTTAAGCATTTTGTTCCATGGGCCCCTTTGAAACTCTGGTGAAACGTGTGTTTTTAAATGTATAAAATAGATTACATTAAATTACGAAGAAGTCAATTATGTTAAAATATATGATAAAGACATTATTAAAACAAATTTCATTTGGTATATGGTCATATAATATAGGTATCCCTTGTTAATGCACTAAAAGACCTATGGAAAATATAGTAAGTATGCCATATAAGCATATAAGCATAAATGATATTTTGAGATATCTGCAACATATGACATAAAAAATATTGGGGCTGGGGATTTAGTTCAGTGTTGCCATGTCGGCCTTGCAAGCACAAGGTCCTGAGTTTCATCCCCAGTACTGCAAATAAATAAATAAAAATAAATAAATAAATAAATAAAAATATCCATGATTTCTATAATTGGTAAAGTTATGGACACTTCTGATATTGCTGTGATTTGCTGCCTGCATTCATATAAGTTGAAGAAAAATATAAATTTCACAAAGATATTAGTGAAAATAACTATAAAATGTTTCCCATCCAAATTCATGAACCCTTTGAAGTGGGCAGTTCAGTTAGAATGGCATCAGCTCAGATACCAGGTCTAGTAAGTATGGTGCTGGCTGGCAGCTTTGCCTGGTAATTATGGGTTCTGGGAATACTGGAACACTAGTGCCCAGAACAAGGGTTAGGTGGGTGAAGGAAAGGAGCTAGACAGAGGTGAGGTTAAAAAGAAGCAGATGGAGGCTTCTGTAGACCAACTTAGCTCAAGGCTTGTGGAGGGACAGTCCAAGTGTCTAGTCATCAGCCACCGTGTTAAGTCATCTTGAATTTTTTACTTTTACTAAGTGCTCTAAATCTTGTATATACTCACTTCAAGAGACTCTACTTTTACAAACTGTTAAAATACAAAGAGAAATCCATCCTTCCTGTGCTTCCTTCTTTTGTACTTTCCATCTGTAGGTTTGGGTGAAGGCTGTTTTGGGAAGGTCCATGTGTTAATGGTTTCTTGCACAGTGAATCTTCTGATCACATAGCTGGAGAGCATTAATCAGAATGCATTGTGCTAGGGATATTAAGCTAATCCTCTTCATGAAAAAAGGGTTGTCTACATGGTGGGGTGCCCTTCAGGGGCATTAACTGGCCCCTAAAGCTGCAACCTATCTCCCTAAGCCTCCAAGACATCTGATATCACCTACATGATCTCTCCTCCCAATTGAGCTCAAACATCAAACTGATAAAATGTCACTTTTGAATTCATTTAAAGTATTAAATTTGTGTTTTGTAAATTCATTGGATATAGCCAGTAAGAACATCCAGATTTAGGCCATGGCTGGCAATGAAGGTCAGCCACAACCCAACAAATATTCAGTGAAGTCGAAGTCTGCCAGAGGCAGTCTGGATTCCATATATCCCGCTGATCCTGAAGAGAAGATTCTACAAGATACTTACCTCATGACAACCCCCGGGGCCAGAGGGAGGGCTAGTCTCTTGGGAACTACTCATATTCACCATTCCCTCCCAATACAGGGCCTGCATACCTTGTGCGGTGCTGGAGACATCAGGTCTAACAATGGGCTTGCTGTCCACATTTTCCTGTGTAACAGCTCCATGGAGAACAAGTGAGTAGCACAGTGCATAGTCAGGTCATCCACACTTACAAAGGGTGTTGGCCAGAGGATGAAAGACTCACTCTTACAAAATCATATAAGCACATATATTGTTGTTTTCATTATTGTGAGGGTTTTCTCTCAGAACAGTGTCACTATACATTTATTAATAATGTTAGCATTTCTATTTTGACTATCTCTTGTGACATTAACAAGATCGTAACATACCAGTGCAAAGAGAAAACTGAGGATTGGGGCCTGGAATGAAGGAGTAGTTCAAGAACATTTTGACTCTAGGTAGGTTTGAGTTAAAGTATTCTTAATTTCTAAGTTTCCTCAGTCTTGTTCTTGAGGCTGAAGTCATACTTCACAAACAGTCATTAAGGCTACCCACCTGTTGGTGGTAGATCAGGCTAACAGAATTGGCTTCAGGTAATAGCTTTGTATAAGGTTAACGTTCCTGAGTAGAGAAGTTTATGTGCTAACTTAATAAATAAAGTGGCTTTCCTACCTTTCTTTGAGATGCATACCATCATAAGAGCTTTACATGCGACCTCTGAAACCTTGATTCTGTGTTCATACCTGAACTTCAGTCTTGCTGGCTTAATGAACTCCTGTGAACTATTTATCTTCTTTTGAGTAATGAACTAAGACCAAGATCAGAGCCCTCTGCAAGTCATTGGAGATCTCTCTTTGTGTCCAGTCCCCTATCAGACCACTTCCCCTCCACTCAAGCTGCACTGCCTTCACTCACTTCTTTCAAACTGCCATGGTCTTTCTTGCAACACAGCATGTTCTGTATGCTGTTCCTGTTGTCTGGAATGTCCTTTCTTCTTTCCTAGATAACACACTCAGATCTTAGGTAATACGCTCCATCTTTAGGAAAGCCTTTGTTGTCTTCCCAAAGTAGCACAGATTCCTATTTTTTCATTCTCCCAAACTTGACTTACAAAGTGCCATTATTGTTTGTAATGATGTGCAGTACCTGTCACTTTCCGAAGCAGTTCTGGAAGTCCTCTTTCATGAGTGTCTTTACAGTGTATGGCGTGATTTAAAAAATAGGGCAGTGAATGCAGCTGCCAGGTGCCATCTAACAGAAAGAAAGTCTTGTAAAAACATTACGATGTGTCCTCATCTACTTTATTCACCTGCCTTAGCACCATGTGATTTCTGGCTCTTCCCCAAAGTCAAAATGACCAGAAAGATAACTATTTTTAATTGGTTAATATTTTTAGTTGACTCGGGACATCAAATACAACTAGAGACACTCATGAAAGCAGATTTCCAGAACTGTCTCAGAAAGTGGGAAGGATGATGTGTTTGAATGGGGGGGGGTATGTTGAAGGGTATGTTAATATGCTATATGTTAATGGCAATCTGTCTTTTACTGTAATAATTTTTTAATTTACATATTTGCTGTATTTTTATCATACCTTTTTATCATATCATAGTTCTGAAATTTTTTTTGTTTGCTCTATGAGGGAAGAGACTAGCTTGTTCTGTTCAGTATCTTACGTCCAGCACTGAGCCTGGTACACAATAAGCACTAAACAGTAATTTGTAGAATATATTAATTTGTCTAGACAGTGTTAAAAGTGAAAAATCACAGGAAGTACTCTATGTTTCAGATGCTTTTACAATTCAGATGGAGATTTCTTGATTGGTAAGTTCTGAAAATTTCCAATCCCTTGACCCCTAACCACAAGCTGCTTTCTAATTTTCCATGCATTATTTTCCTACATTCTCCAATCTGTTTTATTCTATTTTGTTCAATCTATAGATTGAGGCCTAGAGGCCACTGGTAGCATGAAAAAGATGTTTTAGTCACTTTTCTGGGACACAGTACCCCACACCTATAGCTTCAAGGAGAGGTTTATTTTGGTTCATGATTATAGACTATGATCAAATGGCTCCAAGGGAGAACAGATGGTAGAGAAGTGTAACAGAGGAAAGCTGCTCACATCATGGCACCAGGAAGCAGAGAGAAGGAAGGAAGCGGGGAGGTAGATATACCCTTCCAGGTCACACCCCCAAGTGACTGCCTCTAGCCTCCCAACAGCACACACAACTAACCAGTGGAAGAATCCACACGTGAGTACAGCTCCTCTGTGTTCCAATCACTTTCTTAAAGCCTCATCTCTGAACACTTGAGGTTTTGGGGGTACACTCCAGAGCTAAACTATAACAGATTCCTAGCATACCCCAGCACACCTACTCTATGTCTGATCTCTCTTTGACCTTTTGGGCCTTTTTGATGTGAAAGATCTGAGCAGTTTAAATGAAATGAAGAGCGATACCAACCTGTGAGTACCTTATTTTTTAAAAACTCTATTTGCCTTCAAATTTGCCCAAGAAAAGTCCGTCTGTGACTGATATATACAATTTAAATACAAATTTTCATGAGACCAATTAAAATATAAGATCTAACAGAAATTTTACTGACACATATACCCATCCCATTTGGTGGTTTTAATATTGATATTCTTGAGTCAACATTTTGATGTAGACATTTGATGTGCAAATCCCAGTCTCCTGCTGGAACTTTCAGAAATGAGTGACTTTCCATCCTATTTCTGCTACCCTTTTTGGTCAGTTCACAAAGTTACATGCATATAAGCACCTCACCTGGTAACCATTTAAAAAAAGAACAGAAAAGGAAAAGGAAGTCAATTTTTTATTCATATTCTTCCAGACAGAAAAATAGCTAACTGAAGTTGTCAGAATATAGTATACACTTTCCCCCAAGAGACACAATAAAGCTCTTTTTATTTGGAATAGAAAGAAAATTCAGCCCTTAAGCATTCATGAAATGGTTCTTGCACAAAAAGAGATGCTCATCACTATCCTATCTTTTTTTGTCAGTTCCCCAAAAAGGGAAGCTTCTCATTTACACTGAGTTTGGCAAGATGTGTGTGCAGCCCAATGAGATCTGCGTCATTCAGGTTGGTAATGTGCCCCCTTTCCTCCCTGCCTCTCCCTAATTTAGGAGCAATGAGATGTTTCAGCTGCTGCTATTTCCTAATTCTAAAATGTCTCTGTCATGTCTAGGCAATGGGGAGGAATTTGAGCTACACAGAAGGCTTTGTGTGCAGAAATGTAAGCAGGCTTAAGTGCTTGCTTTTGTTTTAATATAGCTCACAATCCAAAGCAAAAATAATCTGTCATCTCATTTTCCTAAATGTTCGTACCTGTTCTGGAGAGACTCTGTTGGAAGTAGAAGGCCAGGAAAGTGTTTTTGACTTCTGGTGTTGCCGGAGTGAATTGATCCAGGAGTTGAAGAGGGCTCCAAAGGTGGGAAGTGAAGTCAGTGCCTCAGTTGCCAATAAGTGTGTGTTTTGTGCCCATTCTTCTGTCATACCAAAAAATGAAGAAATATTGCAGTGAACAAAGATTCTTTTGCATTTTAGCACTGCTTTTTCTTCTGTAGTTGGCTTTTGTTTGTTTGTTTCTTTGTTTGTTTGAGACAGGATCTCACTATGTAGTTGAGACTGAACTGGAACTCACTTTGTAGCCCAGGCTGGTCTTGAACTCACAGTGATCCTCCTGCCTCAGCCTCCCGAGTGCTGGGATTACAAGTGTGCACCACGACGACCAGCTGTAATTGACTTTTGAATAAGATGACAGTGGAAGAGATGAAGAATGAAGCTGAGACCGCGTCCATGGATTCTATGGCTCTCTATGCAGTCATGTATCCTGTGTTTAATGAGTTAGACTGAGTAAATCTGTCTGTAGCTCAGACAATGAGAGCTGCTTTCATTAAAGCTGAAAATGAGAATGCAGGTCTTACAAAGGCATCACTATGAAAATTTTAGAGGAAAAAAGTGTAGAAGTCAACTTCACAGAGTCTCTTCTTCATATGGCAGCTGACAATGTAGAAGAGTACATGATTGAATGACCAGGGCCAGAATTCTAGGACCTAAATGAAAAGGCACGAGCACTTGAACAAATTCTCAGTAAGATCCCAGATGAGATCAATGACAGAGTGAGGTTTCTGCAGACAATCAAGGATATAATTAATGCAATAAAAGAACTTCTCAATACAGTGAATAATGTCTTCCAGAAATACCAATATCAGAACCGCAGGGCACTTGAACACCAAAAGAAAGAATTTGTAAAGCACTCCAAAAGTTTTAGTGATACTCTGAAAATGTATTTTAAAGAGGGCAAGGCAATAAATGTGTTCATAAGTGCCAACCGACTAAGTCATCAAACCAACTTGATACTTCAGACCTTCAAAACTGTGGCCTAAAAGTTGTATGTTAACAGATGTACTTCTCAGGGGCGGTATTAAACTGCCTTTATCTGTAAATTTTAAAGTTTGACTGTTTATCAGTCAAATTATCAGTCCCTCCTGAAGAGACCTAATCCAGGATGTTGAATGGAATTATTGCCATCTTATACCATATATTTGTAAAATGTGGCTTAATCATAATCTTACACTGAAGAGTTTGCATCACTTTTGCTATTATTCTTTCGAGAATTATAAGCCAAAAGAATTCACCTTTATGTGTCATTATATAACATTTCTTACAAGAATTGTAAATATTAGTGTTTGGTTCTGACATTTTAACGTGGAAGTGATATGCTGCAAGGTAATGTATTTAACAATATTTGGTGGCAAATATTCAATGAATAGTTTACATCTGTTTACAAAATAATGTGTTTTTGTTTTGTTTTAAGTGTAGTTAAATCAGGGCCACAGTTATCTCTGGGCCTAATAAATTAGACTAGATTTTGTCTTGGGTTATGGATGTGATTCATTCATATTTGATCTGGGTACCTCCCAAAGATAGCTCAACCAATTGCAGCTTATAATTCAGGTATGATTTTGAAAAGCACACCTGTGTCTCTGTCCATTTCAGAGAGGAATGCGGTTCAGTGTAGATGTCTTTGAAGAGACCAGGGGCTACATCCTGGAGGTCTATGGAGTTCACTTTGAGTTACCTGACCTGGGACCCATTGGTAAACCTTCACTATAAGCTTCTAAGATTCTTTTGAGATATAAGATACAGCTAATTGCGTGAAAGTTGAATATCCTTTTCACTGTCTCAAATTTCAACTTTCCTTTAGATACCTTCTCTAGACCAAGTGTCTTCCTAACTGCATGCATAACCAAAAATGACTCAAGCCAACCCATTATAAATTTCTTTCTAGATTGATACATAGACCATTAGAAATAGAGTGACAGATTTTGGGTATGCAGGGTGTACTTCAAAGGATGGATCTGTGACCAGGGTCATCAAAAACAACTTCACAGAAGACATATGGTTTGAGTAATTGTTGACGAAAAGTTGAAGAGATGTGAAAAAGAAAGGGCATACAAGCAAAAGCATACAAGTGGGAATGAGCCCTGTGAATAATCATTTTCTTAAATCAGTAGGTTGTATGTAAGTGGGAAAGACGTCAAAATGGCTGGGTTCCCAACCTATGAAAAGGGGTATTGACATTGATGATGTGCAGCCTGTGAACTTCACATTCCCACTGAGCACTTTCTCCCAAATTCACAAACATAACAGTAAAAAGATACTCCACTCAGTGCCATGAAATAGTTAAAAGCAACAGTCCCCACGAGACAGAATAAAACTTCCAAAAGTAAATCAATGTCCCTGGTCCCCATATTTCTGGCAAGCTTGTGGCTGAAGATGAAGGAAAATAGGGAAGGTATTAGGAGAGGTTGTTCTCAAAATATCCCATGGAGTAAACGGAAAGCTGGGGAAATGGGCCCTCAGTTTCATCTTTGGCCGTACCTCCTAGTTCTCCCTTGTCAACAGCTTTTCAGAGCAAAACAGGGACAGGCCAGCATGTGCCTTCTGGTCACTCCCCTGGGGGATCCAAATATTCAGAGGAAGGTGGGAGGCGGCAGAGAGGCAGCTGGAGCCCTGGTGTGCCGTCTGTCATCCTGCTCACCACCCACACTTCCCACTTTGGTCTGGCTTCCTGCTGCTCCCCAGGCAGCAGAGGCTCTGGGTTCCATGGAACATGTGCCCTCTGGAAAATATATATAATTTTCTAACCAGCTGGGGGCTTATTTTTTTTGACCCCAGGAGCTGGAAATGATAAAACACTCCCCAGGTCTGTCTCTCAGAGTTAAATTATGTTTTTGCACTTACGCTTTTCATATTTAGTCTTTTGATTTATTTTCTTTCTCTGGAGGGAACACTCCCTCCAAAGAAGGGCTGAGCAGGGAAGTCCTGAATACTTCTTTCTCCCTGAATGGCAGGCAGAATTTTTCAGGCTGGAGAGAAATTTTATAGACTTGGATTCTGAGTTCTGTGCAAGGAGCAGAGGCCTGCTTTGAAGGCCCTCCCTGTACATGAGGTCTAGAGTCTCAGGTCTCCTTGGAAAAACAAAAGTCTAATATTCTGTCAGATCTTCCCTTTTCCTCTTTCCTATTCCCTTCCTTTTCTTTTCTGACAACTGTAATGATGAAATAATGCCTGTAAAATGGCCTAGTCACTCTACAAATTGAGGAGATGATGTTGATAATGACACTGAAGAGTTTTGTGAATTTTTTTTCCAACCAAATTCCTTGGGTTTTCCTAAATAGGTACCAGCCTGGGCATCCAGTGAGTCTTTGAGTAATGAAAACAATTTGTAGAGTGGTTCTTTTTTATTGCTGGTTTTGTTTCTGTTTTTTGACACAGGGTCTCACTATATAGTTCAGGCTGGCCTTGAATTTGCTATTCCTGTGTTCTAGGAGCTAATGGCTTGGCCAGTCCTCGTGATTTCTTGATACCTGTTGCCTGGTATGAAGATCGTCAAGTACCAAGTGGTTACACTGTAATTAATAAATACCAGGGCAAGCTGTTTGCTGCCAAACAGGTAAAATAAGAGGTTTCATAGTCAGGGAAGTTAATGAGCAGCTCGTGATGGCCAAGATCAGTGTTAGGGACTTCAGAAACATCCATTCATAGTCATTCATGAAAACTGGCCACAGAGGAGTAAATAATTTACCACTGTCCCAACAAGTGACAAAACTGCCATTCAACCCACATCTGCCTGACTCAAAAGGCTGTGCTGTTTCTATTCACCCAACAATGACAACTCTGCAGAATCTCTATAAATGGTGAGGGAAACATAATGCACAGGCAGTGTAATTTGTTCTAGAAAAGAATATGAGTTAACAGAAAGATCAACCAAGATTTATATACCCCCCAGTGGCCACCCTGTTTTAAATACAAGTTGTAGTTGTGTGAAAAACTATAATAGTACATAAGATCCTAATGATATAATTGACAATTTGAAATAGGAAGAAAAGGGTTAAAGGTGTAGGAAAAGTGGGAAGGGTAGGGGAAAGGTAATAAGTGAAAAGAAAAAAATGGAAATAAAGTGTCTGTAAATAGGGAAGAGAGGAGGGGGGTGAAGGGAGGGCAGGGATAAGGGGAAAAAATGAGAACCAAGACCTGTCCTGTAAAGGTACAAGACTCCAATAATGAATGTAACTGTACTGTGTACCTAAAATGTACCAATAAACTAAAAAATAAATAAATAAATACAAGTCATAGTTGATACAAAGCAAGTATAATTCAGTTAATTAGCTTGTCTTGGTTTATACTACCAATTTGATAATCTCAGGACATAAGCAAAGACACAGATAACAATAATGTTTTAAATGATAGCATAATACATGATCTATAATATAACATATTAACATACTTTATTAATATATTGAGCATATGTTAGAATAAATTAATAATATGCTTTAAAATAATCTAAAAATCTCTTCTGTTCCTGTTATTTGTTTGCTTTATTTTTTCCATCTGACTTATTGTTTATATTTACTAAGGCATGTTGTTTCTTTGAACAGCATCTAGAGGTCATGCCAACCACCAGATCCTGAGCAGTTTGGCACTTAAATTAACCACCGAGGCAGACACTTTCAGGGTTAGAGTTTCTCAAAAGTGGCTGGGGACCATTTACATCAGAAACCCTCCAAGAAGCTTATTTAAAATGCAGATCCTTAGATAGTACTTCAGCCTGACAAAAATGATAACCTCTGGCGATGAGAAGTGAATATCTATGTTCATTTAAAACATGCTGCCTACCTTCCTTTTTATATACAGCTATTAGAGAACTGCCATCCCATAAGCAGTCAGCAGCAGCTCTAGAAAGCTTTCCACTTTCCACTTGGACCTTGTGCTTGTTATCCTCCATGTGCCCACAGACCCATTTTTCTTGCTCAGCCACGGCCTGTTCCCTGGACTGTTACCCTACATAGACAGTATTATATGGGCTTCTTAGTTGGCTGTCTTTTGAGGAGTTCGAGCCACATGAAATGAGAGGGCAAGAGAAAAGACAAGTTGGGGCATTTCCTCCATGCTTCCTTTCTCTTTGAGACTGTTTTCTAGCAATAGCTGCATTCCCCTCCTTCTGTTCCACTCCCTCCCTGTGTCCAGGTGGGTGGCCCAATGGTGTGCTGCAGCTAGTTCATAAAAAGTCGCACCAACCGATATGCACACCTCTTCATAACTGTGTTCTTGGCAACTTCACATTGGTAGCTCAAAAATGATCATGTTGTGAGTGTTTACACCCCAGAAATCAGCATATGCTATACATCAGAGCTTTTTATTTTTCAAAGAGCTAATTGTCTGTTAACTATTAGCATTGTACCCCTTTGTTATGGTTCTGTCTCTTGCTGGAGTGCTATAACTGTATTTCCCTCTCTATTGCTCATGCCTAGGAGTCACACTGTCTTCTCACTCTTGTGAAGCTCAAATACCTCTTCACCTCTTATCATTCCATTTAAACCTAAACCACCTCTGTGAGTAGTCTGTTTGTTACGGTTTTTAGGAGACTTTAAACTGGATCCTCTTTCCCAGGTAGACCCATAGTGGCAGTAGGGACCACCTTCTTATAGCAGAACACTAATTCCCTCCAACCCCCAGACAGGACCAAGAAGGACCTTAGGCTCACTCTGATATCGCAAATCTTTGGGACTGGAATTTATAGAGGTCTTCTCCCCTCTCCTGTACTAACAAACCCAGGATACAATGTCTACTGGAAGCTTCTAAAGGATGCAAAAAACCTGGAGAACTATCACAGTAAATGATCATTGCGTCAGGAAACAGAGGGTAGTCCAGATTGTTTGAAAGTTGCTGGCATCCACAGATTTCCACAGCTATGTTAAAAAATGTTGATAAGGCAGTACTTAGTGAGAGTGCTACACTTCTGCTGCACATGTGATCAGAAGGCAGCTGCAGCTTCCAAACTGGAAAAAATAAGGTTTGTGGCTAAGCTGGGAGGTTGAGGCACCCACAGAATGATTAAGTTATGCTTCTCCCAAAGGATGGTATAATTAGATTTAGAACAATATAAAATAAAGAGTTATGCCCAGTGCATTTTGTAGGATCACAGTTACAAAAATATTGATGCAAAGATCTTCCTTTCCTTCTTTATGTGATAGGCTGTCTCTCCATTCAATGTTGTGGCCTGGCATGGGAACTACACACCCTACAAGTACAACCTGGAGAACTTCATGGTCATCAATTCAGTGGCTTTTGACCATGCGGTAAGTCTGTACCTTGTAGGGGCCCTGGTGGTGGGACAGCCCTCGCCTAAGAGAGGTCCACAGTAGAACATGGCATTTGCACACTTAACATTTGTGAGGTTATCCTTGGAAGGCCTATGCATAGTCATTCATCCCTTGATGAAAAAGTAAAGAACAGCTAGGGAAGCAGTCAGTCCAGATATTCAACATTCACCCAGAAACGCAGCTTAATTCTCTACAGAGTAATCACGTTAACTCTTACAGAAGAATTAAAAACTTAAAAAAAAAACACCTGTTCAACTGCTAATGTTAGTGACGGACTAGTGAAGAGAACACATATGGATTTAAAGAGGCCTTTGTCTTCACAAATCTCAGGAGTCTACGCTGCTTGCTGGTAGCCTACCAGGGTGACTCTAGTTTGGGCTGTTTAGCAATGGTAGAGGGCAAGTCCCTCTTCTGCAGTTACCCATAATGTTCAATGCTTGAACTTCAACCAAAGAAATTCTAGTGTATGAACTTGGTCATAATTTCTGGTCAATTACTGGTCCCTGATCTACACTGTAGCCCCCCCACCATCATCCCACAGTCTTGATAAAGTGTTAGTTCTGAGATCCTGCGGGAAAGTTCATTTTTCATCTGAGTTCATAGCAGATTAACTTAACCCACAAACTGGAGGGATACTTAGGGCAGAAGCCAGAGAATCAGATGGGGATTATTCTGAGCCATTTTGACTTATCTCTGGGGGGCACAAAACTACTTTCTGAATGATTGCAGCTCTTAATGAACCAAAGAAGGAAAGAAAACCAAAATGCCAAGCCCCAAACAACTTGAAAAAGTGTCCTGAGGCACTGATAAAGCGTTATTTGAGCCTCACTACCACTTCTTCAATAGTTTCAGAGCATTTCACATGACAGATGAAGAAATGTTAACTCTGCCAGCAACAAGGGTTGGGGTTTTTTATTTGAATTTACACAGCTTCTATTTTCTCTGTACGGCTGTTACAGCTTCCTTTCTAAAAATCAGATCCAGGACATGAGGGCGAGTTGGCTACAACATCTGTCACCCTACTGATCGCCTGGGTTAATTTGGCTGATCTGGCTGGCGAGATGGGTGTCCCCTTCCTCCCTCACCACTCCATGTGCGTCCCTCCCGAAGCTGCGCACTGGGTGGAAGAGGATGCCCACCCCTGATAAAGGAGGACCGTTTCCTCGGTCAGGGGTATACTAGTAGCTGAGCTCCCCTGCTAGAACCTCCAAACAAGCTCTCAAGGTCCAACTAAAAATCAGATCCAATTGCTCTCCCACCGCATTGGAAAACCTTTGCAGGCTCCCCACAGTTTGGGAATAAATGTGTGCTCTGAAGCGTGGCATTTGATGCTCTTCACCACCTGGCCCTGACCTCCTTTTTCCAGCAGCACCTCTTGCCCCTGTCCCTTCTGTCAGTGCACCCTGGGTTTTAACCTTGTCTTCTCTGCACAAACTCCCTCTGCACTTTAATGTTTCTTCTATTTTCTCTGATAGAATGCCTTTTTCCTCCCTTCCTTCTTTCCTTCCTTTTTTCTCTCCTTCCCCATTTGCTTCTCTCCACCTTTCTCTTTCTTTTTTCTGTTCATTTATCAAGACCTCGCTTAAATGACAACTCCTCTTTGAAGACTACTCTGGTATTTTCAGGTAGATATAGCCGTTTTCCTCTCTCCTGCCCCAATTGAAGGCGAAAGGTACAGGGACAAGATCCCAAGCATCCTTGACTCCCCAGATGCTAACATGGCATCTGAAATGAAACATAATTGTTGATTTCAGTTAAAGCAAATCTCAGTCTTTCCACTGAAAGAGTCTAAAGTTTAAAAGCATAATCTTGTCCCTCAAACTATCCCCCTCTACACCATCACCACAGAGACTGGTGGAATAAAATGGTGTGTTTTTGATACAAAGTCAACAAGGATCAGAAAGTAGGAAAGCGATTCTCAGACTTACTTGCTATTCATACCATCTGGATTCCCCCAAAGAGGAACATATCTTCATCTACACCAAAACATAGAAACTGTTTTACACTATTAAAAACTATTTTCCCACCTCACTCCGAGAATCTCCCCTGCCTAAGGCTCTGTGAGAAGGCAGCACCACTGCTGTCAGAGCTAAGGGGTGGGGTGTAGTGTGGGCCCAGCAGGGTAAACAAGCAGCTCAGAATCCTCTTAGCTGGTGTGAATTTGTTTTGCTTCAAGCACAGCAAGGGTCAGATGAGTGATCACTGAATGTTGACCAGAAGCCCAGTCTTCAAGGCCTTGATCTGTGTCACTGATCAAAAACTAGACTGTTGTTTGAAAACACCTTTGTGCACAGGCAACGTGTGTGTCCTTGTCCAGCCACGTCCCTTGCAAACTGCATTCAGTCTCTCCTTGTGCATTCACAGGACCCATCCATATTCACAGTTTTGACTGCGAAGTCTCTCCGCCTTGGAGTGGCCATTGCTGATTTTGTCATCTTTCCACCTCGGTGGGGGGTTGCTGAGAAGACCTTCAGGCCTCCTTATTATCACAGTAAGTCTTTTTCCGAGTCACACTTAGAATTCAGAAAGCAAAGCAGTGAGCACTGCCCATTGGGAATAATGCCCAGGTTGTTCTGGGCACTTTTCCCTTCCCTGAGTTCCAGATCCTGCCCCCTAGGCCTGCTGCTGCTCCCCAGACTTTAAGCTGCTCAAACTTCACACCATCTACAGCAATGGCAGGATGCATAGACTTCAAGCTTATATCTCTGTGCTCTCCAGCCTCAAAGAGAGTAAAAAAGTTGGTAAAGTGCCAAACAAGAAGTTTATGTACATTTAAGATTTTTCTTTTAAAGGATGGAGAAGAGCAGCAGTGTTGTTAGTTAACTGTTTGGCGGAACTTCATTACCTACATCAGGTTCAAGTGCCAGGATAATGTGCCCTCTCTGGTTATTTCAGCAGTACAGAGCCAACCTCAATCTACACTAGAGGACAGATTCTCTTCTGGAAGGAGTTCCTGCAGAGCACTAATTGCCTAGATCAAGATCTCAAGAACCTACTATTTTTATTTTACTAATGCCTTATGAGTAACAAAAGGCCCTATTACAAAGTTCCGGAAAAATATTAACTCATTTAATTGTTGTAACAGCTAAAAGAGGTAATATGATTAGCCCCCTTTGTATTTACCAAAAGATGGAACTGACACAGAGAAATTAGTTGATTCTCAAGGACTCACAAGTAGTTAATGGGAGTGTCAACATTTTATCGCAGACTGTCCGATACCAGAGCAGATACTGTGGCCCCCAACTGATAAGGCTAGCATAATGGCAGAGTGCCCAATGCATAGTATGCATCTAGTATTTATTCAATAAGTGAGTAACATAGGTCATAACTATATTTTTAATTGTGTGATAAATGGCTGAAAATCAAACGTAAGTAAGATTGGTGTATAATTCTACTTCCCAGACATTGCATTTTTTTGAACACAGAGCTGTAGAAAAATTCTAAGATGCTTTTCAGCTGGAACATTCTGGAAAAAACAAATTCTTTCCATAGTTCATGGAAGGGCCTTCAGCTTATGTGAGGTTCATGTCTGTATGTACCAGCTCCAGGTACCAGGGCTCTACAGTGTACATTGCACCGAAGGACCAATGTAGGCATTTGTGAGGTGGGGAAGTAAGGTCTTTAGGATCAAAGAAGGCCATTGAATATAAATGCCAGCATCCCCTTTTCAGGTGCCACATCAAGAGTGCCCTTTTAAAATAAATAGTTTATTCTCAAGGCCCACCCCCATAGAACTTATTTCCTTGGCTTTGAAGTAGAAACTTAGACTTGCATTTTGAGCCAGCAAGCCAGGGGATTGTGACAGAGGAGTTTTACAGACATTGTGTTGAGAAATTGTGACCTTGCATTTGTCTCACCACCTGGGCAGAGGGATAACAAAACAGAGTGAGTTGGACAAATTTGCTTTTATGCAATAGGCCCACAACTCACTCCTTCATCTTCCCATGTACTTTAGACCACGTGACTCAAATGACCTTGTGAAATGTCTCCTATAATTTTTGAAATGACTCTGAAAATAAATTTGGCCCTGGGACACATTTCATAGAGCAATGGATGCCCTGAGTTGATTGAGAAAAAAAAAAAGCACAGAACCCCAAGTTAAAAATTAGTTTTACCAGAGCTATTAAAAATATCACTTCAGCAGTGCTCAAACTCTTTGCTACTTTGATGTGACTTTAAAGGCTAGTGGGGAATTATGCTGTAGAAATGTTGCCTCCAGTCATTTTAATGCACCTTAGCCAACGAGATTTGGCTTTAATCAGAAAGGCAAGGTCTACCCTCCCACTGTCCTTTGAAATATTGTAAGTGAGGTAGAAATGTTATCACCAAACTCAGTGCAAACTAAATTCATATTCAAATCAAATCCCACCTTGCTTCTTTCTTAAAATTAAGCTGTGAAGGTGACCCAAAGGACACATGCTACAATGAGGAACGTGACAGCAAATTTAAGTCATGAGCAGAACTGTTTTTAAAATACATACACTTTGTGCTTCCATTTGCTTCTTTTTCTCTATTTCTGCTTCATGGAGAAGCAAGTCGAGATATGATCTTCTGCAGGGGCTGTTACACCCACGCTCTCTTTGTAGAGATTTGAAGCAGCTTTTTGTTCTGGGGAGAGGGTGTGTGTGGCTGCTTAGTGGATTATGGAAATAGTTTGACACTTTCTTACACTTCACATAAGGAAGAAGGGCAGGTGTTGGCCAAATCAAGTGTTTGACTTAGCAAGACTTTGCATTTCTACTTTATGGATTGTGTTTTCCATATTCTCATAGGACAGACTATGCATCCTTTAAACAACCTCTTATTCCTCTCCGTATCAGAACTTAGTACAATAGCTAATTATGTATGTTATATGGATGGACAGGTAGATGGGTGGATGGAGATGAAAAGGCACTTAAATTTGCTCATGTTATATTTCTTTCATTCTTGCTCTAAAGGTGTTGTTATTCTAATAGAGCTTTATTTCATAGAAACATAACTCTGAAATATTTCAAGCATGATGATTCTTTTAAATTTTGTGTGACTCCAGAATACATTTAACTTATGAGAAACCAGATTTCCATTTAAGATAGAAAATAACTGTCTAACACCCAGGGTTATTTAATAACGTGATAGGTTGCTTTGTAGAGTAGAGAACTTCTATCCATAGAAGGCATGCAGGAAAAACCCAGGAAGTAACCTATTAGTGATACAGAAAACCTCCTGCACTGAGTGGGAATAGGGGTCATTTATAATTTTAAGATTCAGGATTCCAGAAGAACCAAATAATAAGATTATATCTGATTCATGCACAGAATATATTTGTTATGATAAATAGCATTTGTGGCCTGTGTTTTACACAGAGCAAGACTCTGTCACACATTATCATATAATGGACTGTAAGCTCAGGTTTCTTTATATAATGTCACCTTTCACACACACATCCACCCCACTTCAGCTTTCTAAATTGGGAATCAGAAATAAGGTAATGTCACGTATTAAAGGGATAATTTGAGAAAAAGTTCTGATCTGGGAGAAAAGCTGACTTTGATATGGGAGTTGTAAATTAGGACAGAATACTTCCACTGTTTATTATTTCTTTGCATTTTCATTTTTCTTGTCTAGGCCATGGTTTTCTTCAGGTCTAGACTAGTTTCTTTCAGATAGTGGATCTTGAGACTTCCCAGTCCACATGGCCATGGAGTAGAGAGCTTGACCTACCAAGAATTCAATATCGATTGATGTTCTGTGGTTGCTCTTCTGTAAATCCATACTTTTTATTGTCAATCAGTGTTTTCTATTAATCCTATAAAATCTATCAGATTGTCCTATCTTATTGGAATTCTGCAGAAATAATGCTGGAGGGCATTTTTTTTTTTTTTTTTTTTTTTTTTTAGTCTTTGGTTTGTAGTTCCAAATCTTGGACATTTTTTTTTTTTTTTTTTTTGGTCTTGCCTTCAATAATAAAAACAGTGCTGCTTCCACCTTCCCAGGAAACTGCATGAGTGAATTCATGGGACTCATCAAAGGTTACTATGAAGCAAAGGAAGGAGGATTCCTGCCAGGTGGAGGCAGCCTGCACAGTGCCATGACCCCTCATGGCCCTGATGCAGACTGCTATGAGAAGGCCAGCAAAGCCAAGCTGGCACCAGAGAGGATTGCTGATGGCACCATGGTAAGCAGTGTAGATGCCAGTCCTCTGTGCTTCGTTCTCCCCATCTGTATAATGCGTGTGTCACCCAGAGGGCAGAGGGCAGTGAGTTGACCTTATGGGCTACTCCACACTGTTCAAGTACAAAAGAATATGAGTATTTCTGTGGGAAAGATCTTCCTATATCTACATGCAGCCCTGTGAATGTGCCCTGTCTCAGAGTCTTCTGCCTCAGGAAGTAATCCCCTAAGGTTACAATAGCAGGGGAGGCCAGCTGTCTCCTTTGGTCAGTTTTTAAGCCAATACAGGTCAGGAAGCCTTTGCATCACTATAGTCAGGGCTTTTGAGCAGCCTTCCTCAGCTGTTTTCTTACTTCCTTCACTCTGCTTGGCATGGGATGAAACCAGTGGGATTTAAAACCTGCTCTGTATTCCTCCTGCATCAGGCTGTAAGCATTGGAGATGAACACAATTGCAGTTGGCTATGGTACTTGATTTTATTTTATTTTTTGCATTTTTGGAGGTGGAGTTAATGGGCCACAAGAAATAATTTTATACTAAATCATATGCAAAGTTGCTTTATATTTTAAAATAAATGCCTTCAGTGCTATCTGGTTTCAAACTGCAACAGAGAACTGCTCAACCCCATTCCCCATTTGTAAACTTACATGACTTTTGAGCAGTAGGTCTCCTCCTGTCCATGCAGTTTACTTTCAATCCTAATACCAAGGCTAGAGTTGGTGGAGTTTCCTGGAGGAGAGGGCCAGTCCTTCCTACCTACTTAGCCTCTTTTCTATTTCCCCTTGCAAGGGCTTCTTGGGGGTTTCTATAGGACCCCATATCTCTATGAGACACTGCCTAACAAACTCAGTTAAGGTATTGCCTCTGAAGCCTCCTGAGAATGCATGGGCTACTCCAGGATTGCCCCACAGTAACCTCTGGTGCCCTAAATTAGCTCTGGGCGGTCACTGTTCTTGGGGAGCAATGTCTACAACAGTGAGTCAGAGAATAGGGCTGTTTTTGTTAGGAGTGAGACTGAGTAATATCCAGGTCCTGGGTTGGAAGTGGAAAAGAGCTCTCCTACTTACAAGATTAGGAGCATGGGAGATACTGGGTGTGTGGAAGACCAGAATCCTTGGAAGGGGAGATCTATCACTTTACCTGGATCTAATTTTGAGTCTCCTTTACCATTTTCCGTTTTACAATTTAGGCCAGGTTGATCTATGTGCTGTCCTTATTAAGGTTTGGAATGACTAACTTGATACAATATTGTCTTCACAGCTCAGCTGGGAGGGGGCTTTTGGTACTCCTGCCAGACAGTGAAGCTCCACAGAAGGGGTCAGCAAAAGATAGTAATAGCATATCTATCCTCCTTATACCTAAATAGTGCTTTATATCTTACAGAGCACTTCCCCATGTCCTCATTCAGTCCTCGTATGAAGCCTATCACAGATAGTCAAGTCAGAACACTTATTTCCACTCATTTAGATAAAAAGAAGTTAACGTATATGAGACACCCAACATTAGTGGGGGTGCTATGAATTGTGTCACAAGAGTTGTATCAGTTTCTTTTTATCTCTATATATTTTTGAAGTTTCCTAATGTGAACATATGAGAATTGCAGGGTTTTATTTTTATTTTTATTCTTATTTTTTTAAAAGCTACTGTAGACAGGAAAAATCAGTAAATGATGAAACTGAAATGTCTAAGACAGAGTATTTCTATGTTCTTTCTGATGTGTATGAAAACCTCCAGAACACAGTGGGACATCCACTGCTCAGATTCTTTTGGGAAAAGGCATTTTAAACTGTTCCAGCCATTTCTGTTGTTTTCTTTCTATTTCCCTATTCCTCCTTTTCCTTTTCCAACCTGTCTATTGGTCAGTCTTGAAAAGGAAAGCTCAAATCTCAGCTCTGCCTTGATATATCTCCTGAGACAAGCCATTTCCCAGGTCTGAGTCTTGGTTAGCTTTATGAAAATGGGCACTGTGCTCTTTTCCACAAGGACATAGCCAAAGTAAGCGACAGCTCCTGGGAAGAATATTTTCAGATCTTGCCAATTTAGCCCCATGATTCTATGAAGACAATGTGGGGTACAAGTGCCCAATTCTCCTTGGCAGAAGAAACTTGGTACCCTGAGTAGTTAAAGGTCTTGCTCAAGGTCTCACTAGCTTGAGCCAGAGCCCAGGGTTTGGGCTTCCTCTCCTCACCATGCCAGCACACGTGATTGATTAGGAAAAGATTTTGCCTACTATGTCTTCTTTTGACACCTATTGAAATCTAATCAAATGTACTCGATTGTCTACCTCACCTCTACCCTCATTTCCTATAGGCATTTATGTTTGAATCCTCCCTAAGTTTGGCTGTCACCAAGTGGGGACTCAAGACCTCCTGTTGTTTGGATGAGAACTACTACAAGTGCTGGGAGCCCCTCAAGAGCCACTTCACTCCCAATTCCAGGAATCCTACAGGACCTAATTGAGAGTGGGGCATCTCTGCCATAATTGAGAATGCATTTGTTTGGTCTCTTTGAGAATCTCGTGCTTTGGGGTAGCATAAGGTGGTGGGGGTTGGTGGTTAAAATTAGAACTCACTTTTCACAGTAAAGTAAGTTGGAACATTTTTGGAAATATATTTGTAAAGTTCTATGACTATCAGATTCATGATTCAATAAATACTCACTGGTGTTCTGTGGACATGGCAAATGGTCATAATCAAGTGTTGATGAGGCAGACCTATGTTGGCCAGCACTGGTGGGCCAAGTGAGGCCAAGAGATTTAGAGCAAGGCTAGAGCTAGCACCCCTTCCCCTGTGCTTGGCCTGAGGGCCTTTATTCTAGGAGCACAAGTTGAAGTAACTACAATGCCAAGTCCAAGTAACATAATACCAGGAATAATAGATCAGAATTAGGACCCTGAGCCAAAATGAAGACAAACTAAACTCTTAGGAATCAATCCAGACCTGGGGAAGTTCAGGTCAGCAAAGCTCTGATCAGCCTGCTGTCAACCTAAAATATATGGTTATCCAGGATAACAGGCAGTCTAACAGAAACCCAGCCACCAAAACCACTATGGAAATCAAGTGTGGAGACTCCTGAAAAAATTTAAAGTAGAAGTTTCATTTGACCTAGATATTTGACCTAGGTATCTCCCAAAAGAGTTAAAGACATCATGTTACAGTGATACATGTAAATCTGGGAAGCAGCCTATATATCTCTATCAACAGATGGATAAGAAAAAGTAATAGTTACACACAATGAAGTACTACTCTGCCATAAGGACAGATAAACATCAGTCATCTATAGGAAAATGGAGGCACCTCGAGACCATAATGATAAGTGAAATAAATCAGACACCAAAGCTTAAACATCATCTGGTTTCTCTTATAGAAGAAGCCCAAATCATAAAGAACAAAATAAAATATAGATGTTAGGAATTAGGGAGATAAATCTTTCTCAAATGGGAAGGGAATTGAGAGATGGAGGAAGAGAAAAGGGATGAAAATGTGATTAAGATGTGCTATGTAGGGTCAGGGATTTAGCTCAGTGGTGCCGCCACCTGCCCCAAAAGCACAAGTACCAACTCTACCCAAAGAATGTAAATATTATGTACTGCAAACATGTACTAAAAAGAAAGAAAGAAACACAGCCACCAAAAAGGGAGACAGACTCACTTTGGATCACTAATTGTCCTGGTTTGCCTAGAATTGCCTCCGTTTTTGCAGTGAAAGCCCTGCATCCCAGGAATCCCCTATGGTCAAATGGGGACCACTGTCCATTCTACTGTTCATTCATTTATCAATCCATTTGCCAACCATGGGTTGAGTCCTTACTACCAGCTTCAGAGCAAGTTACTGGGAAGAATGGTTGAAAAGGACAGAGCAATATTTCCCCTTATGGGGAATATTTCACCATCTGGGGAGATTAAGGTAAAAGAGAATCAAGATCTTTCAAGCACAAAGACGAAAAAAATAAGGCAGTATGGTATGGACAGCTGTACCTAACAGTGCCCTTCGTATTGTCAGCGTCCCACCCAGAGAACTGAACTATCCACAACAGAGTGTGAGTCAGTTAGGTTCTTCTGCAGTGGGACGACACACAGATCAGACAGAAATATTATGAGAAGCAACATTTTTCACTGCTTCTGTTCTTTAGTTTTAAGACATTTCTCCTAATTTGTTGCCATGGTAGCGATTTTTATATGCCGCTACCACGTTTTCATTCAGCAATAGGTAATGAAAGGCAGCTACTAGAATTGCCAGAGAGGAACTAGAATTGTCAGATAAAATATAACATTAATGTAAATTAAATTTTAATTTCAGACAAACCACATATAATTTTTAGTGTATGTCCTACACAATACTTGAACATCCTTATGCTAAAATTTTATTCATAGTTTATCTGAAACTCAAATGAGAAACCTGTATCTTTATTTGCTAAGTTTGGCAAAGCTGCTAGGAATATAGAGGTCAAGAAGATAACTTTTTTATTCTTTTAGTTTATTAGTGCCTGTTTGCAATACATAATGTTTATATTCCTTGTGGAAAGTTGGTACCTGTACATAAGACATCCCAATTCCTCTTTTTCATCCCTTATCATCTCTCCTTCTATCTCTTGATCTCATCAAGGAGATAGATATCATCTTTATTCTTGGAGAGATTAGATTTCCAAGGGGGAGTCAGACAAAATAAGCAAATTAATTACAAACTATGAAACACGCTGAGAAGAAAACAAATAAAATCCACCAATACACGGCATGGACTGGGGGAGATCTTTCCCTCAGTAAAGAAGGTCTTCAGAAATAAATAACTTTTAGCCAGACAAATCTAAACAATTGAAAGGAGCAAGTCTTTCGGAAAGTGTGAGAGTGGAGTGGGGTGGGACGAGAAGGAGCGTATTCCAACAAAATGCCTGTGGGGTCAAGAACTTGAAATAAGAGCGAGTATGGGAAGCCCAGGACGAGGGTATTACAGTAGCCCAGGTGAAAAAACAAAACAAAACAAAAAGACCTTGTCTTGAATGCGTGAAGCAGCGACAGAGAAAGAAGCGGGCCCTTTCCAGCAAGCTGTGGAATGCACCTGGAAGACTTATTGTGTAAGTTGTAAGGGTGAGGGGAGAGCTAGGATGAATGCTGGATTCCTAGCAATGGTATTTCATGGTATCAAGAAACAAGGTGAAGGTATGTTTAAGGGCAACAGATGTTGGTGTGAACTCCACTGTTCCTTAACATCACAGAGTCCTTATTAAGTTAAATATTGTTACTAGCAAGCCTGTTAAGACAGCACCTGTAAATAAGCCTTAAGAATGAGCACAGCTGCAGAAGCTTCCCACCGCTCCTGCAAGCCCATCAGTAATCACCAACCATGCTTTCAGCTGCCACACACATGGTGTTGCCTGAGGCCAAAGCAGAGCTCAGCAAGTCCTAGAAATGAAATGCTCTGGACACAGGTGTTGGTCAGGGACAAGTGAGAATTTGTGAATAAACATGGCAGTTCTCTTGCTCCAAAGCCTTCCCAGGCCTTCTAGGTTTCCATGCACTTAGCACTCCTGTATCTTGTCTCCCTACTCCTGGCAGTAACTCCCCAGGTAGGGATGATATTTCACCCAGGCCAGACTGTTCACACTAATTAAAATAAACTGATTTATTTTCACTTAGTTGTGCTTCAGGTCAGCTAGGAAGTTGTGTATCGTTCCCTTAATAACCTGTTCTCTGAGATGTTTTCTTCTAACAGGCTGCTCAAGAAATATACTATCTCTTTCCTTTGAAATAGAAAGCCTTAAAGAATGAAAAGTACACTAGTTAAGTTGCCTCCAATAGTAGGCAGGTTTTCTGCCAGACCCTCTTGGCACTTCGTTTATTTTGCTATTAGAAAAGTGTGCAACAACAGCCACTTTTCTCTGCTTCCTTCCAGAGAGATTTCTGTCCAAGCCCAGGCTACTATCAATGGCTTGGACCAATGGCTCTCAATGGGAGCAATTTTGTTTCCCTATACCCACTCCAAGATATCTGACAAAGACTGGAGACACCTTGGGTTATCACAACTGGGGAAAGCTCTGCTGGCATCTGGTCAGCTAAATAAACATCCTAGGAATAACAGAACAGTCTCCCACAACAAAGAGCTATCTGGTATCCAGTATCAACAGATGCAATGGTTCTTCACTTTGGCTGTGCATTAAATCTCTAAGCAGCTCCTTTCACTCACAGAGCTCAGGGAGTGCCACAGATCAACTACTTGAAAAACTAAAGCAGTGCCCTGTGCGGAGAACTCTTTTAAAAACTCCTGACATGAGTGCATTGCACAAACAAGGCTGACACCACTGCCTTAGACCTTTGTAACAGAATGAAAACACCCTGTTGCAAACCTCAGATCTTGGTCCAACTTGGGGTTTCCTAGGGTCTACAGAATGAAGCTCCCCATTTCCCAGTAAACATGGGAAAGGATGGCTGTGTGGAGTGAGGGATTACTCAAGAGGAAAAGCAAACCCTAGACCGCCTATCAGAAAGCAAGCATGTAAGAGTGCCCAGATGGGGCAAAGGAAGAGGTGGTGATGGGCAGAGGGAGTTAAGAGAAGCTAAGGCCCAGTTGTAAACTAGAAATTAAAAATTAACTCTGGGAGGGCCAGGAATTTGGCTCAGTGATGCCACCACCTGCCTCGCAAGTACAGGTCCCAAGTTCAATCCCCAGTACCAAAAAATAAAATAAAATAAAAATAAACTCTAGGAGTTTGAGGTATGAAGGTTGTAAGTTTGAGTCCAGCCTGGGCAATTTAATGACTAAATGATACCCTGTCAAAAAAAAAAAGCAGAGAATGTGGCAATGTAACTAAGTGCAAAGGCCCTGGGGTCATCCCCCAGAACTGCAAAAGAAAAGAGTGAATATGCAGTTACTGTATTATGATTTTCTAGTAATACAGAAATGCCTCAGAAAATATATGAAAGTGTTCTTACTATTGAATCTGAAGGAAATTTTGTCCTTCTGGGAAGCTATTTTACTCCTAAATGAAACAAAAATAGACTTAAAGTCTTGAGTACTGACATCCAAACTTATTTGTGACATTTAGTGGACAGCTAGCCTTTAATTTGATAAAATCGACTTTATATAATTGCATTACAAAATCAGAGACCAACATATGGCCAAAATTTATGCTTTTATGAGGCAGTAGAGTATGTGGTTAAGAGCACAGATGCTAGACTGCCTGGATTCAAATCTAGGTTCTATGATTTGGTGGTGGTATGACCCTGAGAAAATTATTTAGCCTACCTAAGTTTTGGTTTAGCTATAAAATGATTACACCTTCCTCATAGTATTAGTTAAAATAAGTTGCTTAAAATAATGCCTATCATATTGTATATATAAGTAGCTATTATTTGGGGAAAGTTTTTTTAAATCTTGCTCTGGAAACATTGATTTTTAATGATATCTAGTAGATGCTTCTTCACATAATACAATACAGTAAAACCTTGGATTGTGAGTAACTTGTTCTGAGAGTGGTCTGCAAGATGAGCAAATGTTTCTAATAAATTTTAGCTTCATAAATGAGCAGTGTCCTGCAATATGAGAGGTACACAACACCCATTGTCACATGATCACAACTGAGCCAGTGGTTCCTGGGGTGTGTGTGTGTGTGTGTGTGTATGTGTGTGATTGTGGGTGATCATTCCCAACAGCAAGAGGTTATGGAAGAGGTCTTGTCGTCAGAGGAGGAGGAGAAAAAGGTGAAGGAATCCCTCATTTCAAATGAGATTAGGGAGATGTGTAAAATAAGGGAAACTGTGAAATTGTACAGAAAACATCACTCAAATAAGGCTGTAGCAGTGCAAGCGATGAATCTGTTTAAGTACAATGCAATGTCACATTTCTGAGAAAAGAAGGAAAAGAAAACAAAACCTAGTGTCATTGGATAAGTTCCTTCATAAAGTTACACAAAAGAAAAAATTCCATTGAGCCAATAGATAGCAGTGATTTCTCTAGTGATAGTGAAAGCTGTCCTATATAATAAATAACATTCCTTTCTCTTGTCTGTCTCACATCAGCCACAAAGATTTTCAAAGGTAAGTACAGGTTAATTTGTTTATTTTTCTTTGTAATTTATATTTTCTTTATTATTTTGTATTATATTACAGTGTTGTAATATTGGTATATGTATTTTTAGGATTGTGGAATGAATCATCTGAGCTACCATTATATCTTATGGGGAAATTTGCTTTATATAAATGCTTTGGATTAGGAGCATGTTTCCAGAATGAATTATGGTCACAAACCAAAGTTTTACTGCACATGAATTTCCTTGCTTGAAAGAATCACAATTAAGAATGTAGGATCTGAAGTCCAGTACTTTCGTAGCCAGAAAAATTTGAGCAAGTAAGTACTTCTCTAAGCCTTTTCTTCTTCAATGGAAAGAAAAATGAAGTCCAGCTTTCGTAGCCAGAAAAATTTGAGCAAAAAAAAACATCTCTAAGCCTTTTCTTCTTCAATGGAAAGAAGGAAATGATTTATATCACAGGAATTTATTTTGTGAGAGTTTAGTGAGATAATGCATTAAGTCACCCACATGGTTTTCAGCACAGAGCATGGGCAAATATTTGTTATTATTATTGTAATTCTTTATTTTTACTGTTGTGACTCAGTAAATACGTACTGTACTTCCCCAAAATAAGACTGAATTTTATATTAATTTTTCCTCACACAGTAAAACATTTTTTCAGGGAATGTTGTATTTCTTCATGCACAAAAACTTACATTTATTCATGTACAACAATCTACATTTATTCATTTATTCATGTACAAATATCTACATTTCTTTATTATAAATATCTACATTTGCTCAAGTACAATCCTGCAGTCTTCTGGAACATCATCATAACTCTCCACACCCCAAATTCTGGCCTGATTTCTTTGTAGTTCTAGCTCATGTAGACCCATTGGCCCCAGTCTCTCATGTCCAGCTGTAGAGCTCTCCTTAAGTGAGCCCTTCATGTCCATGTGGGCTGCTCATTGTACATTAGCTGCACAGCTGTCAGCGATTTTATCCCATGAGTTCTTCACCCAAGTCACAGCCTCTTGCAAGTGAGACTTCACAGAGTTTCCATTAAATAAAGCATTAAATGAAGACTTATGGGACAAGAGTGGCAAGAAAATTGATGACAGTTAAGAATGATGGTCCACACTCTAAACAACAAAAAAATGCAGGCACCAAAATTCAGAAGACGTTTATTACATAAAAATGCATTGAGTACATCTGTTACAACACAACATATTGAATTATGAAGATTCATATTAGACGCCACCACATCTGTTCATTATCAAGTTCACATGTTGTTTGTGCATTGTGTCTGAACTCAGATTGGTCATTCAGCAGTAAGTATTGAGTTCATCTGTTTACATAGGCATTAACCTGTTGTCCAAAGGATCCCCCTTGGGTATTTACAAATAATTATAACTTATGCTGTCATTTATTTTTAGTATTAATGTCAATAATATTATTTATAGTTGATTATATACTAATATTCTTATTTCATAATTGAACACTTGTGTTACAACAGACATCTAAATGCCTCCATCTGGCTGACAATCCTAACTGGGTTCCTTTTGTGGGTAGGGCTTATCTTATGAGCATCCTGAAAAATCAGGCTAGGGCTTACTTCCACTTAGGTCTTATTTTGGGGGAAATATGGTAGCTCCTGCCTCAGAGTGGCTATGGTGCATCTACTACAGGAGATACTAGAATAACTAAGCTGAAGTCGTGTTCCCAGTAAGTTAGCATGTAGCTGCGGAGGAAGGTGTGCCCTTCGAAAGCTGTAAGTACCAGCTGTGTGGAGTATGGGACATGTAGAAGCAGTTTATCCTTTTTTTTCATCCCTAGGTCCAAGAGTAAGAAACCGTATTGAAAGTTGATTTGGGATCTCAACAATGTGTATTAATGGATCAACTGAAGTAGAAGTTAAGACAGAATTTAAAGTGCCTTTAATGAGAGCAGTTTCCATGTGACCATCTACAGAGCTTTTCTTCTTTCTTAATCATGAGGGCCCTTGGGGTGCTCATTAACATAACCTAAAGTTTTAAAATCTAAAATTACCCAAGCAACTTTGACACAGCCCACTGCAGCACTATTAACAGTGATATGTGTAAAAACCAAGTACTGTAATTCTATGTAGTCGCTACAAGAGAAATTCAACAAATCAGGTAGTTTTGTTCATTCATGAACATTTACTGACTCCGTTTTGGATTCTATGAATAAACTTAGAATCTGAAGAACAGGTATATTTGATGATACCCCTTGAAAATGTATGTGACAACTAAGAATGCATACAACTGTAAGTATCTGAAAATCTAACATTAGCTTCACAACTAGGACTTTATCTTATTGAAGAAGTCTGGCTCAGTGTGGTATAGCCTGCCTGTAATGTCTGTCCTTTGAGAGCCCAGGCAAGAGTATTGCAAGTTTGAGTTTGGCCTGGGCAACTCAATGACTTATCAAGACCCTGTCTCAAAATAAAAAGTAAAAATGACTGGGAATGATACTCAGTGAAAAGGCTCTGGGTTTGATCCCTAGTACCATAAAAGAAGGAGGAAGAGGAGCTGAGGGGAGAGTGAGCTGGAAGAAGAAGGAAGGAGGAGGAAGAAGAGGAAGAGGAGGAGGAGGAGGAGGAGGAGGATGCTTTTATGGATACCACCCCCAGAAGGGAAAACCCTGTCAATACTTGCTTTGTGTAGAAAATGCTTCAGACATCTGCCCAATTTCACCCCAAATAATTCCCCAGTAAAACGATTTGTCAATCTTCTGTTTGTTTGAGGTCAGAAAGTTGACTGACAATTGTCTAACACCTGACAAGGTCACTTTTAGTTACAAGCGTATGATGAGGACAGTCAGTTCCTAATCAAAACCTAGAATCCTAGTTTTCAAATAGGAAGGATTCTAGAAGAATTGAACAGGTAATTTCTCCTGGCAAAACTTTTTCTTTAGAACTAAGCTGTGACACTAGTAGATCTTCAAAGATTCCCCCAGATCTAATATTCTGTAAATCTGCAAATATACTCGAAAACCTAAAAGTACAACCTTGAATCTCTACTTTCTAAGGTACTAGCTTTTATGTCCTCCAGGCTAGACTGAGTGTCTTTTCTCAGTACCCAAACTCCCACCACATCTGTCTTTACCCCTTTCAAAGATTGACTCAATATACACCCTCTGGAGTCAAGCTGCCAGATTTGTGTTCTGGGGCCAAGGATTTAGCTCGGGGGCATTGTGCCTGCCTTGCAAGCGCAAGGTAATGCGTTCAATTCTTGGTACAAAAAAAAAAAAAAAAAAAAAAAAAGATTTGTGTTCTATGTCAGCATATCAGCCCTTAGACTTGGACAAGTTATTAACCCTTTAAATCTCATTGTATAACGGGGACTTGCTTTGAGTTGTTTTGGAGGATATGTGAAGCCCCTAGTTTAATTTAGTGCTAGACACAAATCAGAGCTTTATGAGTTTTTGTCTACTATAATTGTCTTTCTTCACTATTAATTCCTCTAAGAAAGACCCATATTCATATTCATATTCATTCTTCATATTCATAGCCTCAGGGCACATGACAGGCTCATAAGCATTTAAACAATGCAGAGGAGACCTTCAGGCCAGTGCCTTACAAGAATTTATTAGGACACAGGCTTCTCTGCCCAAGAGTCTCCAGAGAAATCAACTATCCCCAGGATTTGCAGACCAATACCAGTTCATCCAGTCTGCATTGATGTCTCCTTCCAAATGGCTGGAAGAACCAAATAATTTTGGAGCCACCCTTCTGTAGAGAATGTCGTTGGAGTGGAAGCTGCCTGCTTGGCTTGTAGGATATGGCTTCAGGGTAGTTAGCTCATATAGAACTAATAATGATACACTGATGCTTTTCCACCTTAATTCTCTTTTTTATTAGTGTTTGTGGTACATAGTAAATATATTGATCATGGGGTGTTTATACATAATATATATAGTACCTTACTCCTTCTTACTTCCTTCTCTCCCCCTTCCCATCTACTCCACCTCCAGATCCCTTTCATATCTCCACAGTCTACCTTCCTATTTCCTATTTCCTGTCATCCATCTCTCATCTTGCTCTTTAAATTATTTATACTTTAGCTTTCTAGTTTCTAGTTTCTAGAGAAACTGCAATATTTCTGTGTCTGATTTCATTTAGTATTATGGTGTCACAGTGTATCCATTTTTCTGCATATGACTCAAATTTATCCTTCCTAATACCATATATATATATACATACCTTGGAAGCAATATATGTATATATTGCTTCCAAGATTTATTATGAGTTTTGCTGCTATATACATGATACTTACATATCACTGTAATATGATACCTTCAGAGGAGATACCCAGAAAAAATATAGCTGAATTAAATGGAATTTTTAGTTTTAGTTTTTTGAGGAATCTTCAGACTGATTTCAATAGTAACTGTACTAGTTTATATGGCCACCAACAATGAAGAAGTTTGTATTTTTCCCACAACCTCAATCCATGTTGTTTTTTGTTTTTTGTGTTACTGATGACAGCCGTTCCTTCTGGAGTAAGACATGGTCTCGGTGTTACTTTGATTTGTATTTCTTTAATGTTCAAAGTTGCTGAACATGCTTTCATACATTTGTATTTCTCCTGAGGTGTTTATTGATTCTTTCCTTTTTCTATTAAGTTTATTGGTACATTCTAGGTACACAATACAGTTACATTCCTAATTAGGATCTTGTACCTTTACATGATGTATCTTGGTTCTTATTTTTTCCCCATTCCCCTGCACTCCCTTCACCCTTCCCTATTACAAAGACTTTGTTTCCATGTTTTTCCTTTTCTCATATTTTTTCTTTTCCCTTCTCTCCCTTCCCCATCCCTCCCACTTCCCATACTCCTTTACACCTTTTCTTCCTATTTCACAGTAACAATTATACATTTCAATCCTTATTTACACTTTTACTCTCACACCAGAGAAACTATTTGGTATTTATACATGTGGGTCCTATTAATTTCACTTAAGAGTATGACCTCAATGTGCCTTAGCTATAAATGTCTCTAGTTTCTCATTCTTTATGGCTGAATAGTACTCCAGGTTGTAAAAAACAAACAAACAAACAAAAGGCACATCTTCTTTATCCAGTCTCCAGTTGATGGACTATTGGTCTGTTTCTGAGTTTTAACTATTACAATTTGTGCCACTATAAACACTGTGTGCGTATATTACTGTGGTATGATTCTTTTAATTCTTTTGGAAAGATACCCAGCAGAGGAATAGCTCTGGGTCAAGTGGAAGTGGAACTTCTAATCCTAGTTGTTTGAGTTTGATTTCCACAGTGGTCGCACCACTCTGCACTACCACAAACAATGAAGAGGGGGTCCTTTCTCCCCCTAACCCAGCCAGAATTTGTCATCGGTTGATTTCTTGATAGCACCCATTCTTTCTGGGGTAAGGTGGAATCTCAGCAATGTTTTCATCTGTGTCTCTTCAATGTCATTTTGATATTGAATATTTTTCATGTGTTTATTTGCTGCTTTTACTTCTTTGAGAAATGTCTGTTCATTTCAGATGCCCCTTATTGAATTGTATCCTTATATTTGGGGGGGGTCTGATTTCTTTAAGTTCTGTACATATTCTTAAAAGTAGACATTTATCTGAGGAACAGATGGTAAAAATTTTTCCCCATATTGTAGGTTGTCTCTTAGCTTGGTTGGTGGTTTCTCTTGCAGTGCAGAAGGTTTTTAATAAGATGAGATCCCAGTTGTTGGTTCTTTGTGCTAGGTCCCGTGCTATTGAAGATTTGTTCATAAAGTCTTTTACCATGCCAATATCTTGAAGAATTCTACCTAACATGTTCCAGCAAGTTTAGAGTTTCTGTTTTAATATTTAGATCTTTAATCCATTTGGATTTTAGTTTAGTGCATGGTGAAAGATAGGGGTCTAGTTTTAAATTTTGGCAAGTTGAAATCCAGTTTTTCCAACACCATTTGTTAAAGAGGCTATCTGTTCTCCAGTGAGGATGGTTGGCTCCTTTGTAAAAGATGAGGCAGCTGAGTATGTCTGGAGTTGTTTCTGCATCTTCTAATCTATTCCACTGATCCTTGGGTCTGTCTCTGCTATTACCATGCTGTTTTATCGCAGTGGCTTTCTAGTATTGTTTTAAGTTGGGAATTGTGATCCTCCCTGACATGTCTCTGTTGCCTAGAGTTGCTTTTGCTATTCTAGGTCTCTTCTGATTCCAAATGAATTTTTAGATTTTTTTCTCTTGTGTTGTGAAATATACTGTTGAAGTTTCCATCGGGATGGCACTGAATCTGTATAGCAATTTTGGAAATGTGGCCATTTTCATTATATTGGCTCTTCCTACCCAGGAACAGGGGATGTCCTTCCATTTTCTTATATGTGATCTCTTTTTTCAGAGTGCTGTAATCCACATGTTTCAGTTTTTGGGATGCTATTGTTTCCTTAATTTTTCTCTCAGTGATTCTGTTATTTGAGTATAAGAAGGCTATTGATTTTTGAGTGTTGACCTTGTATCCAGCTACTCTGCTGAAAGTGTCAATTAAGTTTAGAAGTCTTATGGTGGTGTTTTTTGAGTCTTCTGTGTAGAGTATCATATCCTCAGCAAATCATGAAAGTTTAACTTCTTCCTTTATAGTTTATTGCTTTTATTTCTTTCTCTTATCTAATTGCTGTGGCTAATGTTTCCAGAACTATACTGAACAGCAGTGGTGATGGTGGATATCCTTTTCTTGTTCCTGATTTTAACGTGAAGGTTTTCAGGTTTTGGTCATTTAATATGATGTTGGGTGTTGGTTTTTCATAGATAGCCTTTATCAGGTTGAGGTAAAGACCATCTATTCCAATTTTCTGCAGGATTTTATCATAAATGGGTGTTGGATTTTATCAGATGCTTTTTCTACATCTATTAAGGTGATCATACCTTTTTTGTCTTAGGCTCTGTTAATATAGTGTATTACATTCATTGATTTACATATGTTGAACCATCCTTGCATCCCTGGGATAAATCTGACTTGGTCAGAGTGTATGATCTTCTGGATGACCCTCTGTATTCCTTTTGCCAATATCTTATTGAGGATTTTTGCATCAGTGTTCATTATGGAGATTGGCCTGTAGTTCTCTTTTTTGGTAGGGTCTTTCCCTGATTTTTGAATCAAAGTAATACTTGCTTCCAGGAATGAATTTAGAAGTATTGCTTCCCTTTCAATTTCCTTGAACAGTTTAGAGTACTGGTGATAGTTCATCTCTAAATGTCTTGTAGAATTCAGCACTGAAACCATCAGAACATGGGTTTTTTCTTTTTTGGTAAATTTTTAATTACATTTTCAATTTCACTGATTGTAATTGGGGTGTGTAGAATTTTTTTTATCTTCTTTGTTCAACTTTGGTAATTCATAATTATCTAGAAATTTGTCCATTTCTTTTGTGTTTTCCATTTTATTAGAGTACAGGTTCTTGAAGTAGGTATTGATGATCCTCTGGATTTCTGCTGGATCTGTTGTGATTTCACCTTTTTTTTCCTAATTTCATGGATTTGAGCATCATGGATTTGCCCTTTCTTTCTTTCTTGATAAGGTTGGCTAAGGGTTTATCAATTTTATTTATTCTTTCAAAAAACTAACTCTTTGATTTGTTTATTTTCTGTATCATTCTCTTAGTCTCTATTGCATTGATTTCTGCTCTGATCTTTATAATTTCTTCCTTTGTATGAGCTTTGGGTTTGTCCTGCTCTTCTTTTTGTAGGAGCTTAAGATTCAGCGTTAGGTTGTCTATTTGAGCTTGCTTTGTTTTCCTAGTGTGGGCATACACTGCTATAAATTTTCCATGTAGAACTGCTTTCATTGTGTCCCATTGATTCCTGTATGTTGTATTGGCATTATCATTTAATTGCAAAACTGACTAATTTCTTCTTTAATTTCCTCTGTGACCCATTAGTTGTTCAGGAGAGTGTTGTTCAATTTCCATGTGTTTGTGAAGTTCTGGCGGTTTCTTTTGCTATTGATCTCCAGTATAATTGCACTATGATCAGATAATTTAAATGGGATATCTTCCATTCCTTTGCATTTACTTAAATATGTTCTATGAGCTAGTATGTGGTCTATTTTGGAGAATGACCCATGTGTTAAAAAGAATGCATATTCTGACTTTGTGGGGTGGAACACTCTGTAGATGTCTGTCAAGTTCATTTGTTCAAAAGCTTGGTTCAGTTCTAGTACTTTGTTGTTAGATTTTGTCTACATGATCTGTCTATTTCTGACCATGGGTTATTGAGGTCTCCCACTACTATTGAATTAGTGCTTATTTGGTTTTTCATGTCCCTTAATATTTGTTTTGTATAGTTGGCAGCATTAGTAGTTGTTGCATATATGATTGTCATCTCTTCCTCTTGGAGTGTTCCCTTTACAAGGATGTAGTGATCTTTGTCTCTCTTAATTATTTTTGTTTTAAAATTTGCTTTGTCTGTGAATAACATAGCTACCCCTCCTTTTTTCCAGGTTCCTGTCACAGGGAGAACTGTTTTCCATCCATTCACTTTCAATCTATGAGTTTCTTTTTGAACTAGGTGCATTTCTTGCATACAGAATATTGTTGGATTTTGCTTCTTAATCCATTCTGCCAGTGTGTTTCTTTGGATTGGTGAATTGAGGCCATTAACATTGATGTTTAGAACTGATACATACTGCCTTATCATTGTCATGTTACTTTCCTGTTGTTGGCTCTTTTTTATTTTTCCTCCTCTCCTTTTAATTTCTTGCCTTGCCTGATGGATTTGATCTGTTGGGCCTTATGGTGTTGTGACCTTCATTGTTTTTTTCTAGAATATTGTTTAGAATTGTTTGGAGTTATGGTTTGTTATTCATGAAGTTTCTCAGGTGTTCTTTGTCATAGAAGTATCTTATGGGGAACCATCCATTTTGAAAGGTAATTTTGCAGGATACATCAACCTAGGTTGGAGGTTGTTTTCTTTTAAGACTTGAAATACCTCACTCCAGGCTCTCCTTGACTTGAGGATCTGAGTTTAAAAGTCTGTTGTGATTTTGATGGGGTTTCCTTTGCATGTGATTTACTTCCTTTCTCTAACTGCTTGTAGTATTTGTTCTTTTGTTGGGTTTCTGGAATCTTGATTATTACATGTCTGGGTGTACCTTTTTTTTCATGGCTCATTGGAGTCCTATATGCCTCACTTATCTACATGTCAAATTTTTTTGCTCTATTTGGAAAGTTTTCTGTCATTAATTCTGTGAACATTTTTTATGGCATTTGTACTTTCTCCTGCTCTTTCGTGGATTCCTATCAGTCTTATATTGTTCTTCTTTGTGATATCTAGGAGCTGTGGGATTGATATATCATGGTCCCTTACTGTTTTTAAGAGATCTCTCTTTTCCTAGTCACTGACTGAGATTCCTATCTTCTATAGCTGAAATTCTATCTTCACATTCATTAATTCTGCTGCAAATGCTTTCTCTAGAGTTTTTAATCTCCTGGATATCTGAATCTGTTTCATGGATTCCATTTCTTTCCTATGTTGGGCATTCATGGTTTCCATCATGGTCCTGAACTCATATATTTTCTTATCTGTTTCTGTTCTAGTGTCTCTAATCATGTCTTTTATTGTGCTCACCATTTCTGTAATTATCTGGGAAGTCATTTCTGTTTTGAATTTTTCTAGAGCCTGATTCATCTATTTTTTTTTTTCATGTTTGTTTGTTTTTTACTTCCGTGCTATCAGTTCAGAGTGTCCAGGTGTTTGGTTATTATACTTTTCCACCTTGGTTTTCCCCAGAATTTGCCTTTGGTGAGCTGTAAATCTGGGTTTGTACCTTGCTTAAATGTCTTCTCATTTCCATTTTTGTTGTTGCTACTGTCCTTTGTTTAATTCCTGGGTTGATACTTTGATATTGCTTATTGTAAGTATTTTTGTTGCTTGTATTTAAAACCCTTATGGAATGATTGCTTCTCAGGGTGTCTTCCAGCTATAGCTGGTCTATAGGCTTTCAGTTTCTAATGACTCTGAGGTAGTCAACTACCCAGGTCTGGTGTGCCTTTATTGCAAAGATTCTCTTCACTTTTCCAGTGGGCTTCAATTTTCATCAAGGAGCCTGAGAATGGCTCTCTTTCTGTTGTTCACTTCTGATCTATCTTCTGGAGCTCAAGACAGTGGCCTTTATGACACCCTGTGCCTCTGTGGTGTGGATCCAGGTACCTGCACAGCCAGGAGGCCAGAGGCATTGGCAGGGAAATGGCACTGGGGTGGTGCTTCAGGTGCCCTCCTGGCTTCACTGGCTTCTCAGAGGCCTAGGGTGGGGATGGGGTACTGACTCAGTTCCACGCAGCTGAGCTCCTCAACTGTCCACTCACTCAGGTGTTTACTCATTTTAATTGCTCATTTTTTATTGTTTATTTATTATGAGGGTCCTACTTTTTTGAGTTCTTCCTATGTTCTAGATATTATTCCTTTGTTTGAGGAATAGCTGAAAAAATTTTGCCTATTCTTCACTCTGTTCATTGTTTCCTTTGCTGTGCAGAAGTTTTTAATTTGATATGATCTCATTTATTGATTGTTGGTGTTATTTTCTGTGCAATTGAGATTCTGTTCAGAAAGTCCTTGCCTACATTTTCAATAATTTTATCTATTTTTATCTTCCAGCAAATTGTTTGTTTTGATATTTATGTCTTTGGTCCATTTTGATTTCATTTGATTATAGTACAGGGTGAGAATATGAATCTGGTTTCATTCTTCCGCATTTGGCTAACCAATTGACCACCAGTAGTTAAAGGGGCTATTTTTCACCAGCATATATTTTTGGTCCCTTTGTTGAAGATTGGCTGGGGACCTTGGAATTTTTTTCTATATCCTCAGTTTTGTTCTACTGACCAGCCTATCTAGTTTTGTGCCAGGACAATCCTATTATTATCACTTTAGCTTTGTAATATAACTTGAAATCCAGGATTCTGATGTGTCCTGCTTTGCACTTATTCTCAGGGTTATATTTGGCTATTTGAGATCTCTATTTGTTCCATAAAATTTTCAAGATTGATTTCTCTAGTTTTGTGTTTGGCATTTTGATTGGGATTGCATTAAATCTGTATATCATTTCTGGTAGCATGACCTTTTTTACAATATTGGTTCTGCCTATGCAGGAACAGAGGATCTCTTTCCATTTTCTAATATACCCTCCAATCTCTTTTCCAAGAGCAGTGTAATATTTATTGTAGAGGTCTTTCATTTCCTTGGTTAGGTTGATTTCCAGGGTGGTTTTTGTTTGTTTGTTTATTTTTAATCTATTGTAAATGAGATTGTTTTCCTGATTTTCTTTTCTTGGTGCATTTATTGTTGATGTACAGTAACACAATTGATTTCAGTGTATTGACTTTGTATTATACTTTGCTGAATTTGTTTACTAGCTCAAAGAGTCTTCTGGGGAAAAATTTTGGGTCTTCTGTATAAAGGATCATGTCATCTGTGAATAAGGATAGTTTGACTTCTTCCTTTCCTATATGTATACCTTTTCTTTCTTTCTCTTGGCTAGTTGGTCTGGCTAAGATTTCAAATTCTATATTGAGTAGGTGTGCTGAGAGTAGACACTTTATTTTGTTTTTGACTTTAGAGGAAATGCTTTCATTTCTTCCACATTTAGTATGATGTTTGTTGTAGGTTTGTCATAAAGGAATTTTTATTAGTTTGATATAGGTCCTTCATATCTATTTTCATCAGAGAGTTTATTATAAATGGATGTTGAATTTTTTCAAAAGCTCTTCCTGCAGCTATCGATATGATCATGTGATTTGTGTCCTTATTTTTGTTTGTGTGATCTGTTACATTTATTGATTTATGTATGTTGAACAATCCTTGAAACTGGTCATAATGTATGATCTTTTAAATGTTTTGTTGTATCCTTTTTGTCAGTATCTTGTTGAGGATTTTTGCATCTATGTTCATTAAGGAGATTGGCCTATAGTTTTGTTGTTGTTGTTGTTTGTTTTTTATTTCTTTGTCTTTTGTTTTTCTAAATCTTTCTGTGGTTTTGATATCAGGGTAATTCTAGCTTTGAGAAATGAGTTTTGCAGTGCTTCTTCCTTTTCAATTTCAGAGAAAAATTTGAGAAGTATTGGAGTTAGACCTTCCCTGAAGTTCCAATAGAATTATGTGGTGACTCCATCAGGCTGTGGTCTTTTCTTAATTGGTAGGGTTTTTATTACTGCCTCTATTTCATTGCCTATTATGGGTCTATTTGACTTTTTTATCTTTCCTTCTTTCTTTCTTTTTGAGAAAGGATCATACTATGTGGTTCAGGCTGGCCTTGAACTCACTATGTAGTCCAGACTGTCCTCATGCTCATGATGATCTTCCTGCCTCAGCTTTCTAGTGCTGGAATAACAGGCTTGTGCTAATGTGCCTGGCCAGTTTTTATCTCTTTTTTATTCAATTTTGGTAATTCATACGTGTCTAAGAATTTCTCAAATGCATTATTTAATCTCCAGTGTATTTGCAAGGTTTCTGTGGTTTCTTTTGCTGTTGGTTTCTACTTTCATTGTAGTATAATCTGATAGTATGGAGATCATTTGAACTCTTTTGTGTTTATGTAAGTATGCCTTAGGGTCTATTTTGCAAAAAGCCCCATATGCTGCTAATAAAAAAGAAATGTGTATTCTGTTGTTGGATGAAACACACGGCAAGTATCTGTTAAGTCCAATTTTTCACTGGTGTAGTTTAACTCTGATAGCTCTTTGTTGAAATTTTCTGGTTGACCTCTTTGTGAGAGTGGGGTATTGAAGTTCCTTGCCATGGTTGCATTGTCTAGCTGTCCTTTTTGTTCAGTAGTTTTTGTTTTATGAAGTTGGGTGCACAAACATTTAGTGCTCATATATCTACAGTTATGATCTGTCCTTCTTGAATCATTCCCTTTACTAGTTTATAGTGACCTTCTTTGTCTCTTCTGATCAGTTTTGATTAGAAGCCTGCTGTGTTTGAAAATAACATAGTTATTCCTGCTTGCTTTCTGGCTCTGTTTGATTGAAGTGCCATCTTCCATCCTTTTACCTTCAGTGTATATACTTTGATTTTGCATGACATGTGTCTTTTGCAGGCAACAATTGTTGGATTTGATTTTTTAAAATTTAATCTACCAGTCTGTCTTTTGACTGGGGAGTTAAGACCATTGACATTGAAACTCATTATTATAAAGTATCATTGTGTTATTTTTTCCAGTGCTGATTTCTTCATTTTTTCCCCTTTTGCTTAGCTACTTCCCACCTGGATGTATACTTTCCTTTGGTACTTTTAGCCTCCTCCTCTCTGCCTAGGATTCCCTTAAGCATTTTTGTAATGCTGGTTTAGTGGTCATATGTTTCTTTAGGATTTGTCATTTGAAGTCTTTACTTCTTGTCAATTTTGAATACTAATTTTGAAAGATATAGAACTTTTTCTTTCACAGCTTGAAAATTTTTCTCCACTATCTTCTGACTTTAAGGATTGTCTGAGGAAATCCTCTGTTATTTTGATAGACTTGCCTCTGTAGGTTACTTGTCTTTATAGATTACTTACTGCTTTTCTGTAACAGCTTTTAGTATGTTCTATTTGTGTTGAATTCCTGTAATTTTGATCACAATGTGTTGTGGAGAGATTCTTTTCTGGCTATAGCTACTCGTGGTTCTATATGTCACTTACTTAAAATTCATTTCTTTCTCTAGGTTTGGTAATATTTTTTATTTCAGTGAATAAAACTTGTATGTCTTTTGAGTCATCTTCCAACTTTAAAAAAATTTTATTAGTGTGTGTTTGCAGCACATAATGTTTCATTCCTTTTGTAGAGTTAGTACATTTACATAACACATTTTAATTCCTTTTTTCATATTCCTTTCCCTCCTTTTTCTTCCCCCAGTCCCTCCATCTTTTGATTCCTTTCCCATTTGAGAAAGATCTTTCTCCTATATCCTATTATCTACTTTTTATTTTCATCTTATTTATAACTTTCATATAAAAGAAATCATGCAATATTTAAGTTTGTGTGTCTGATTTGTTTCACTTAACAGTATGGTCTCAAGGTACATCCATTTTCCTACAAAGGACTCAAGTTTATCTTTATGTTAGAGTAGTATTCCATTGTGTATAAATACCACATTTTCTTTACCCATTCAACTGTTGATGGATATAAGCTGCTTCCAAGATTTATGTATAATGAATTGTGCTGCTATGAGGTTTTGTTTTCTTTTAGTCTTGTAGCAGCTGTTGGACCCAGCTTTCATGTTGTCTTATTGTTTTTAGGATATCATTCACTACATGATCTACTATGCCAACCTTCTCTTTAAATCCTAATACTCTGTCCTCAAATTGGTCAAATCTACTACCCATGCTTTCCATTGAATTGTTTATATCCTGGACATTTTCTAGATTTATTTCATTTCTAATTCTTTACCAAAGTGGTCAGTCACATCTTGTGTGGTCTTCTTTTACTGCATCAGCTTTTTAAAAAAACTCATTGAACATTTTATTAATTAAATCTTATCTTATTTAAATCCTCTTTAAATTCACAAAGCATCTTGTAAATTTACTTATATGTTTCTTCTCTGATCTCTTTGAACATTTTGACCATTTGGTTTTTTAATTTTTTTGCCTGTAATGTGATCTGCTTCAGAACCCATGAGATCAAGTTTTAGGGAGTTAAGTGTTTTTGGAGACACCTTGTTGTCTTACCTTCTAAAGTTTCTATTGTTTTTGTGCAGCAGGTTGAAGATCAGTTAGGAAAGATAAATTCTGTCACCACTGAGGAGATCTATTTAGTTAGATTCTGTCTCCCTACGATGTGATCTGTGTTTAATTATGATTTGCTGTTTATACCCCTCTTCAGCCTACTCAATGTAATGAAGCCAATACCAGCTGCTGTATTGCAAGTAGACAGCAATTACACCAGCATCTTCAGAACCAAACATATAACAATCATAAAACTTGAAACTTGTTTTGATAATTTCACATTCTTCCTCTTTCAAAGAACCTGGGAAGCCAGTGGATGACTTGTCAATGATGTCAAGTAGGCTGGGATGCAGAGGATGAGAAAGTGAGGAAGAAGAAAAGAAAGAAATAGTTCAGAAAGAAGGGAAGGAGAAAACAAAATGAAAGTAAGGAGATAGGACTTTGGTAATGATACTTTTATATCTGCAATGAGGAAGGAGGAAGGGCTTTGAGAAATTATCTTTGGGGGCCAGAAAAAGAAAGAAGAGGGAGGAAAGTATGACTGGAGATTGATCAAACCTGTAGGAGGTCTGGAACCAGTTAATAAACTGACAGCTTGTGTTTGAACTGTATTTGAGTCCTCAGTACACAATTTTTGGTGGGGGTTACTATACTCTGATCATAAAACACTAATTAACTCTTATTCTCTGCTATGTACATTGCAGAGATGAAAAAGCAGAGTCCTTTCCAGGGGTACAGGGTTTTTTTTAGCTTTCAGCTGTGCTCCTGTGGTGTGACTAGCCAGACATTTTGTCTTCGATTAGTTTGGAGCAGAGTGTGTGGACGGTAGGACTGGTCAAGCACTCAATTTTCCAGATTTCAATTTGGAGGTTCTGTGTTCCTAGCCCCTTTCTCTCTGTGGCAGTTCCTGTTGTTGTTTACTTCTGCTCCCTCTCTGCCTCTGCAGATGGCAGGCCTTGCGACTCCCTCAGCTAGACCTTCTCCAAGTTCTCTGTCTACCCTCTCATAACTTCTCACCAGCCAGGAGTTTAATGGTGCCCAGAGCTTTGTGAGGAAGGTTTCTTCTGCGTGGATCTCAGCAAAGTCAAGAAAGCAATGGGAACATGCTCACTTGGACTTCTAACTGATCAGTCTTTGTGACCAGAGGGATCACGCACATGTGATTGCTGGATTCTTGGGTATTTGGAAAGTGGGGCAGTGCACAAGAAGGCACAGAATTTTATGGGATTTGAAGTCTAGGTGGAAATGTGGCCATTGTACTGGTAGTATCACTCTAGTGCCTCTTCTCCATCCTTGAATCATACAGGTCACAGCCACTGCGTGCCCCTGCCTCTCAGGCCCTATCCAGAATTAAGCCCTGGTTTCTTTCCATCCCAAGAACTTCTTTTGTTCTGTCCCAAGGATGGGACTTAGTTGCCACATTCTGATTGATTTTCTGTCCCCTCCTTTCCTTAGTACCTTAATCAGAGAGCTCTCCTTCCTGCAAATATTTTGTTTTCTGGGCCCCACCTTTCAGTGGGAAGGGAGCTCATCAACACTTCCTGGCTTGGTTTAGGACCAACTGGGCTCTAATTTTCACTCTGATGGCTCGAATTACCACCCTTGGGTGTCAGTTGCAGCTGCCAGAGCCACTGTTTTGCTGGATTTCTTCCCTCTTGCCTCAGCTTCATCCTTCCAGGGGTTAGATAATTTATTAGCTGGAGCTGAGCTGTGAGCAGTTGTAAAGCTAAGAAAAGACCCTGCTTTTCCCTGTAGACAGGATATTGTCTGCTGTGTTCTTCATTTAAATTGCCTTCCTATACCTGGATTTTTTTTTTTCACACATTTCTAGTACCTACGCATCCTGGCAAGTGACCTCCAAGTGTCTCATGAGTACTGCTAGCTCTAATCTGCCATCCTTCATCTTATATAAAATAGGAATAAAACTCTCTTTAGAAAACTTTGTGTTTTAAATTGTGATATTTTTAAAAAAGTATTTGACAAATATTCAAGAAATTTCCTCTGCTTTTTCTTCTCCCCCTTTCCTCCTCCCCTCCAGAATGTCACACCAGATTGTAGCCCCCAAGTCTCTCCTATATTGCTTTCTGTACCAGCAGCTGCCAGGTTCTTCCTTTTCCCAGTCCCAAGATTCTTTTGGAGCATAACTGTAAGTGATGAATGATTTAAATGTAATTGGTGATAGATGTAAAGAGTTGACTCCAAACTAAGGTGATGTTTTTTTTGTGATTATGGGCAGAAAGTAAATTTGAACTCTGGTAACAGATTTGCTCCAGAAATCTGACATTCCAACCAGGCATCCATCTCAAGGGAAATTCAGAGGCCAGGGGTCAAATGTTGAGCTTTCCTCAATCCTTTGAATATGAAACTTGGCCATGAGATATCAATTCACACTGCACTTTCTTGGTAAATCAAAATTAAGGGTCTCCACATAGATGATGAGGCTTGGCTTTTCTCCAGGCCACAGTGAATATAAGCAAACAAGGAGCCCCTGTCTCAGCCAGAAAAATGCAGTCACCAAGCCAGAGGGGAACAGTGGTAGAATAATAGCTACTAGTACAAATGTCTCCTCTAAAAGAAAGATGGAAACATGATAAAATTTTTTTTGTTCATAAAAGATAGAAAATGGCAGTAGCCATTTTTTAATAGCTATTTTTTATAGCCAGACTCTAGTAATACTGTTTTTAGAACTATATTTTTAGTAATTCTACTGTCCATATTTTGCTATCATGCAGGTTTGATCAAAACAGCCTCTTGTGCAGACTTCTAATGTCTTCAAGCACCCGATTCTCTGACAAATATCAGAGAAAGACAACAAATATTCTGTATCTCCTCCAAAGTTATGAGTAGCAGACTGGGTCAGGTACCACTAGGAATGAGAAAACATAAAGGAAATCAGGGACTGGACCCAATGGGATTGTAATCAGAACATAAGTGTGATCTTTTCTTCTCTGGCAGGATCTGTGCTAAAGGGTAAAAAGACATAGTACTTAAACAAACCAGCCTGTCATGGGAGCAATACCGTTCCAGAGAAGCACAGGGGATGTCATAAAAGGATAAGGAATTAGGAACGCCTCACGCATGTGCGTAAAGAAGAGCTAATAGAGATAATATATTTATACTTTCATAAAGCTTTTGACAAGTTCATATCCAGATGACTCATCCTGGGATTGGCAGGGGCTGCATTGTTCTGCATTGAGGGCTGTCTCAAGAATGGCCAATCAACAGCCTGATTGCTGGTCTTCCTTCAGCCTCTGTTGCCCTGGAACAGAGCAATAATATGCCACCCAGGAACCAGAGTGAGCTTCCAGGTGTGCAAATCTAACCAGGTTGGCATTGTTTAACACTTTCAAGGCTGGCTCCTCACTAAAATCACCCTGGACTCTCTTTGTGTGACAAGGGCTGTATGATCTGGTTTCTGGCCTTCATTATACACTTGTCATCTTTTTCGATGCTCAGCAGTACCAGTGTGGGCTTCGGTGCCCAGGGCTAGCAGCATCAGCCAGACAGATGGCAGATTTTGGAGCTCAGACAAGGTAGCAATTGGTGTCCTTATCAACTACTCAGTGTAATGTAGGATGTTGTTGTTGGATACTAAAAAAAAAAAAAAATCTTTTGAAATTGATCACATTCTCTAGAACACACTGGTCAATAATTCTATAAAAATAATTTTATAAAAATGCTTTAGAAGTTCCTACCATACAGAATTTCCCTGGATAGTGCATTCTTTCAACCGGTACTATATAAATACTTTTTCCTGTTAGTAAGGGATATTACAGGAACTCCTGATGAAAGATTGATCTTTATCTTGCTTAAACCTTAAAATCATTACAAAGATGCTATTGCATCAGAATAGACAGTGAGTTTGAACAAATAACAAAAATAAATGGACAAAAATAAATGGACAAAAATATAGGAAAAAATGTTAACTCAGTAATAAATGAAATGCAAATTTAAAATATTTCATCATGCTTAAAAGTAATCATGGTAAACACTAAATCTGTATATAACTGCTCTAAGTTCTTCATAAGTAATAACTTACCAAACAATACTGGAAGTATCTTTTTAGGAAGGTATGATAACTGAGGCAAGATAATTTAACTATTTTTAGGTCATTTCAGTAGCAAGTGGCAGAGCAGGGATGCAAAGGCAGAGTCTGGCTTCAGAGACCACTTCTAACCAGTATGCTCTGTTACATCATTGAAAAGAATAGTAAATAGGCTCCTTATTCATTGCTTGGGAACACAAAGTTATAAAACCTGTATAACATATCGAAAACATTTGCCTTTTTGTTGACCCAGATGTTCTACTCCTAGAAATGTATCCTATGATAAAAGTTAGGGGCAAACACAAAAATTCACCTGCAAGGCCATACCTTATATTGATCATAAGGACTAAGTAAATTATAATAGATGCATACATGCATGCAATAGAATAGTATTAGCAGCCACTAAAAATGTCATAGAAGAGTTATTACATGGAAAAATGTTCATGACAAATCATTTGATCACAAATTTATAAATTATTTTGTACAGTGGATCTCATTTTGTTGAAAAAAATACATATAAACACAGGGTGGGAAAAACACTTCAGGATATGTACCAAAATGTCATCCCTATGTGAGGGAATTAGGAGTGATTTTTATCTTATTTTCTTACTTAAGATTTTCTTATAAGAGATGCATACATTTGCATACAAAGAAAAAACACAAAGTCAGCTTTAAAAGAAGACTGAAGATCTAGGAAAGATTCCATTTTTGCCCTCTGGTAAAATTAGAATAAAATAATACAATTCTTTGAGATCTAGAAAATGATTTAAGAACAATAGCCATTAAAAGTGGTGGGGGAGGAAGGGGGGTAGTTAGTTATAATTATACTGGCAGGGGCAAGTTAGCAAACAGGAATCACATGATTCAGCCAAAGTTCACTGGCATGAGATGGTAGCAAAAAATCTACACTGGTTTGAAGACTCTTTTAGAGAAACATCATAGCTCTCCAGCATTCTGCCATTACACACAGCTACTTCAGGTGTCTACTGCCCTGGCCACTTTGAATTCTTCTTTCTCGTGCTATTATTTTTGCCTCAGTTTCTGATCTTTCATATATTAGGTTCCTCATTACTTCAGTGCCTTTGTATGAGGTAGCAGAAAGTGGGAGGCACTTTGTATAATGCTTTGGGACCCTCATGGGAACATCAATGATATTCATAAGGGTCCAGCGGTATTCAGTGTGTCAGGACACTCCCTCCAAGAAGAGGGTTGATTGTTCCATTTCATACCCCTTCCATCTAAGGAGGCACAGCCCCTTGTGGGTTAGTCACTGAACTCTGGAGGTAACACATATCCTGCTAGAGAACACTGCTGTGTCCCATATATGTAGTGATTCATAAAGCCCCTAGTTTTAAGTGTAACCCACAGAGGGTTGTGTGGGTCCGAGCTGCAAGGTAAACAGCTGCTACTTTGGTCATGTAACACAGCAGATCCAATACTCAAGTATCCGTGGTAAACTGGGATGCTGTTTGGTGTCGCTGCAGGATCCTGGCAAGAGGATAGTCGCACACTCCTAAGGTTTGGAATCAAGGCCATGCCTGCTGCAACAAAGGAAAATTTACCATCCCCAAAGCAGCTAAGCACTCACCATGGGATCATGTGACCATTTAACCAAAGCTGCCCATCATGATCTGCACGTCAGAGGCACTGAGTCATGTTGTCAAGTGAACACAGCACCTTGAAGGCTCAAGTGAGTACACCTAAGCCTATTAAAGGATTAGCTAAGGTACCAGCTTGGGGACAATGTCCTGCAGGGTTGATACAGGGTTGACCATGTGTTAAATTCAAAGAACCACGGTCATAAACACTGTGCTATGACCCATTAGCTAAAATTCAAGAGGAAATAGGACTGGCCATCCCAGTGACTAATTTGTGGAATAAATGCCTCCCTCCTCTACAAATTTAGGTTCTAATGAGTAAGCCTTGATTCACCCTGTCGGTATGGGAAGAATATTTTATCAGAGAAACAATCTATATCTCTACCTCTTCAGCATTTGGGCTTTTCTTATCTGGTAAGAGTAGACCAAAAAGCTTTGGGTATTGGCAGCAGCAATACAGATTACAAAGAGTAAGGGTTACAATTACACAATGTGGACTAGAAACATCTGGAGCTTAGGCATTCACTGGAGCATCTCAGTGGTTCCATTTCCAGGGTAACTGTAAGTAGGCAATGGCTGTAACAGAAGCCTGTTGATGCCACAGTAAGGCTAGAAATGAAGATGTTGGCGATTCCATCCAGAAGCCACCAAGTTCTACTTAAGTCATGGCCAAGTAAGTTACATATACAAGTATGGTTGGGAGAGATGGTGCTATCAGATAGGGCCTCCCAGCCAGTTCCAGTGTAGACCATAACTTGTTCTACTAACCCTTCTCTAGTGTTGTGTAGATTGTACATAGCCATAACCTTGAAGGACAAATTACAGATTGGATTCAATGCATGCACAAGCAGATCCAAATAACAAGGGATATGAATTGTAATTTGGCCCTACATTTCTTTCTTCCATGAATGATGTAGGAACAATCAGCCATTCTACACCCTCACATAGTAGAAGGAAATTCCATGAGGTAACTTCTGACCAATGGAAACAGGATAAGTATTTTCTTTTTCCACGTTTGGAGGTAAAATTCTGTGTACATTCCACAGGGCTCCTGAGACCCCTCGTGGTAGCCCATCACTCTGAAGCAACAGGTCAGCAGCACATACTTGATGGGTTTCCCTCCTCTCAGTCTCCCACCCCTCTTCTTTCAGATCCTAACTACTTGCATATAAGCCTTCCTCTCAGGTTGTGCCTTTGGGGTGTAACAAAGACTAATAACAGAATTAAATAGCACATATGCTTCTAAATTTAAGACCAACATACTTATATGTGAGGCCTACAGAACATGCTATTTATTTACAGCAACTGCCTTTGGAGCTTCATCTTCGTAACCTTCTATGTTAGTAGGCTTACTATCTCCATGCTACAGATCAGGAAATGGAGGCCTAAAATTCCAACTGCTACATTTGAGCTAACTGTCTGACCTCCAGATCTGACCTCCAAAGCCCAGGCCCTTAAGCATTACACCTGTTACTCAGCATGACTTCCACCACACATCTTCTCCACTTTCTGAGGCCTTTAACTTAGCCACTCTACAGACCTTGCCCTTTCACGCTGTTTCATCCTGTCAACACCGCAGCCTAGATCAGATACCATCTCCCTAAACTTTCTTATCAGCTTCCATACAGCATTTTTTTTCAATCTTTCTTATACTGTGACTACTGTTCTGCTGCTTTCGTATGACTTAGGTATTACAATCAGATATGAACTAAGCACTCCAGTAACTCAGTGTACAGTGGTTTGTATTCCTTATGCACAGGCACTATGTGTCTGATATACTGTATTCTCAGCACTTAGCACAATGCCTGACTCACAGTTAATGCTCTTTGTTGAATGGTTAATGAGTACATATAAATTTTTTTCTTTATTAAACTGCAAGCTCTTGGAAAGCAGAGATTCTTGAACGAATGTTAGCCATCTTTCCAATGGCAGTGATTCCCAGCACAGGTTGATTTGCTTCTGTTGCTGAGGTGTTATTAAGTTTTAACACTGAATCAAAGTAATATGAAGACAAAATATTTAATGATTAATAGGAGATTTATTTTTTTGGTTTTTTGAGACAGGGTCTCACTATGTAGTTTAGATTGGCCTTGAACTCACTAAGTAGCCCGGAATGGCCTCACACTTGCAGCAATCCTCCTGCCTCAGCCTCCGAAGTGCTAGGATTACAGGTATGCACCCCCATGCCCAGCCTTTAGCAGAAGCTTTATGCAAGAAAACAGTTTTCTTTGCCAGATTTAATATGAGATATTAAGTGGCCGTTCCAATTTTCCCTCCTGGATAAGCTTTTCCTTCCTGTCCTGTAAAAACAGAAAAACAGCAGATGAAAAACAAAGCATTGTAGCACAACCCATAGTACAGATCTAAAAATCAGAATAAAACATTCCAAACTTAATGGCAATCGCACCATCTAAAGCCCAGGGAGTGGAAGCAGTAATCTGAAGAACTAAAGAGACAATAAGAAAATGCTCCTACTCAAAACTACCTATATTCTAGTAATTAGAAATAAATTACTCACTAAAAAGCATACATTGAAAGCAAAACACAAACACCTTCTGGGAAAGTGTGCCCAATTTATCATGTAACCGAAGATACCAGCTCTAACAGAAGAGTGGGATGGCCATTTCAAGACCAAGATAGACTACAGTGCTCCAATATGGTTGCAGCAGCAGGCTTGGGGATGAGGCCAGGGTACCAGAGCAGAAGTAGGCTGGGCTAGTAGTGCAGAGATAACCTTGTTTCTCTAAAATCACAGGAGGCCTCTGACAAAGGTGACTCCCAGCCCAGGACACTTTTGCTTCTTCCTTGTTTATTAATACATTTTAACATTAATTCATAAAACGTGGCCAACATAACCAGAATTCATGCAAAAGGGGAACATGCTAAATGATTTATGTATTCTGTGAATATGTGAGCCAATAAACATCTCTTTTCAAAACAAATGAACAAAGGAAGCTAAAAATTCTGCAAAAATAAAACCTAAAGGTTAATCACAATAGAACAGTTTAATTTCTTCTAATGAGAAAAAAGTAACTTAATAACTACTGTCTACTTTCCTTATATTATTTTTTTAAATCCACCAAGAAAACTCATGAGGTAAATTTATCTTAGAGCAATTTAACATGACCAATTTCATTACTTTAAACTGTGGACCAGGAGTAAAATTAAATTTGAAAGATCCAGTGACTACCATGATTTTTAACAAAATATATTTTTGTATGAATTAAAACAACAAAGCAATAAAACCAAACACATAGCCGAGTGTGGTGGTGCACGCCTGTAATCCTAGCACTTGGGAGGCTGAGGCAGGAGGATCACTGTGAGTTTGAGACCAGCCTGGGCTACATAGTGAGTTCCCGCTCAGTCTCAACTACATAGTGAGACCCTGTCTCAAAAAAAACAAAACAAAACAAAAAAACAATGAAACACATAACTGAAAACATGTTTTAACTCTGACTATAAAGGAATAAAGATAAAAGAGAAAGAGGGAGTCTGGTTTCACGGCACACAACTGGACTGTAATCCCAACACTCAGGAGGCTGACAGAGGATTGTAGGTTGAAGGTCAGCCTGACTCAAACACAAAGAAGTTAGGGGGCAAGGGAAGGAGGGGAAGGGAGAGAGGGTGAAGGAGAGGGAGAGGGAGAGAGAGAAATGGGGGGAGGGAGGGAGGGAGAGAGAGAGAGATTGAGAGAGAGACTGACCTTGAAGGCCAAGTCTAGGGCTGAGGTGGGCAGGGAGCCACTGGTGGCAATTATCAAAATAAAGAGCTACATCTGGCACTTGCCCAGGAAGCCTATCACACAGAGACTAAGATTAAACATTTGATGGTAATACTTACCCTATCCATTTTGAAAACATAGTACCAGAAGATGAGGGGCCCAAGTCCAAATGAAATTCCTATCAGTGAGTTTTTAGGAGTGGGTCTGAAACTGGGATAGACATTAGCTGATCTCGCGTAGGTCCAACGAGTCAAAGCAGGATCTTCCTAAAATTAAGGAAAACAGTTAATGTAAGAAGGTCCACATTCAGAAACAGATTTATCAGGACTTCTATGAAGGACGAGAGAAGCCTTTTGTTATGTACAATAGTTAAGGATACTCCCTGAATATTCCTAAATACAGTTCATGATCTTTCATTTCTGGACTATAGGCATGTGCAGCATGCTCACTCTTTTTTGGGGGTGATACTGGGAATTGAACCCAGGGCCTGAGCTACATCCTTAATCCTTATTCCATTTTGAGACAGGGTCTTGCTATGCTGCTAAAGAGCCCAAGCGGGGCACAAACTTATGATCCTCCTGCCTCAGCCTCTGGGATTACAGGCATGCACTAAGACACTCAACATCCAGGACCCTTTCTATTGCTATCCCAACACTAGTCTTTCCAGGCTACAAATAAGCCATAGGAAGATGAAAGCAGAAGTAAGCCAAAACTCTGGACTATAAGGTTTTTTCCTATTATTGGTAATTATTTTTGCTGCTGGGATGGAACACAGGACTTTGGGCCTGCTAGACACTAAATCACTGAGCTACATCCCTAACCTGAAAGTATAAATTTCTTTAGATGAGTTGGCTGATATTTTAAAAGAAACATCAGAACATTTTACACTAAACTCTTGTAGAAGCTGAGTATGGTGGCACCTGTAATACTAGCATTCTGGAAGGGTGAAGCAGGAAAATATTAAGTTCAAACCTAGCCAGAGCAACTTAACGAAACCCGGACTCAAAATTTAAAAATTAGAAAAGGGCTGGGAATGTAGTTTAGTGTGAAGTCCCTGGATTCAATTCCTAGTACTACCAAAAAAAAAAAAAAAAGTTTTGAAGGTCAAAGTTATAAAAGAAAATCAGCTTTGTGGTGGTGCTAACCTACTCCAAACACATAATTAAATTTAATAGTTAAATCTCCAAATGATCTTACAGAATTATACTCTCCAATTAACTGATAGATAAAAATAAGCAAATAAAATCAGCTTCAGGCTTTAATATGCAACATGAACTAAGGTCCTAATCAACACCACAAATTACAGCAGCTTTGCCCAGAGATAAACCAGCTGGAATCAGAAGTAAGGAAACCTAGTAGTGAACATGCTTCTTGTCTTTTCAGGCATGGAGAAATTCTTCAATCAGCTGTGAGCCTGCACTACTATACTCAAAAGTCCAAAAATATCTTCTGCTATTCTACAAACTAATATTATCATATGGACATTAAAAGAAAGCAAATACAACAATGTTCTGCAGCACTGTTTTTATTATTCTTATAGTGCAAACAGAAACAGTAAAGCAGGTAAGGACAAGGAGGCTGATTTAAGGGAATATTTTAGCTCAATATCTAAAAGAATTCAATACATCTATTCTGCTAAAAAAATGTACTTGAATGACTATCCAATGGCAGAATTTTCAATCTTCCACAGTTCTATGCTTCAACACCTGCCAGATGTGTCTTTCAGAAACACATATTTCATTTTATAAAAATACCAATAGCCCCAAGACCATGGTTCGTGAAGTGCAAACTGTTATTAAGAAAGATTGAGACACATTCCAAAAGACCCACCATAGCAAACAGCTTCCCATCTATCACCACCTAACATTTAATGGACTACTAGTGGCATCAAACACAGTGAAGGCTGGGGAGTTAGCTCAGTGGCACCGCTGCCTGCTTCCCAAGTGCAAGGTCCAGAGTTCAATCCCAGGTACAAAAAAAAAAAAAAAAAA
>NW_022900936.1:64254496-64294311 GCF_012274545.1 Fukomys damarensis | reverse complement strand
AAAAAAAAAAAAAAAAAAAATGCAGGGTGGGGGGCAGGGAGGGGAGGGGCTGGGGATTTAGCTCAGTGGTTCCACCTGCCTCACAAGTGCCAAGGTGCCAAGTTCAATCCCAGTACCAAACAAAACAAAACAAAACAAAAAAACATGGTGAGTACTCTTGAAACCAGTTGCTCATTTGGCTTTCTGGGTCCCTGCCTGCTTGGTTATTCTCCTACCTCGCTGGCTACTCTCTCATCTCCTTTGCTTTTTTTCTTTGGTCTACTCAATCTCTTAATTATTGGACATCAGATCTTGTAGTCTCTCTATTTACTCCATTAATGATGTTATCCAGTCAGATAAGTTTATCTGTGCTGATGACTGTCAAAGTTTTACATCTAGCCCTAGACCTCTACTCCAAACAGTATCCAATAAACTGCTCGCACTGACATATTGCCTAACAGGAATCTCAAATGTCACATCCCAAATTGACTTCCCAATATTCTTTTTGACCTTAATTCCTACTACTCTCACTCTTTATCTTAATAAAAGGAACCTTCATTCTTCTAATTGCTTAGGTCAAAAACCCTGGAGTCAGCCTGCCATGGTGGCACACACCTGCAACTCCAGCACTCTAGAAGCTGAGGCAGAAGTTCACAGATTCAAGCCCAGCCTATGCAACTCTGTGAGACCACATCTCAAAATTTAAAAAAAAAAAATTTTTTTTAAAACAATAATAGACCTGAGAAATTTTACTACTGAACCAATCATTCCTACAGACTAGGCAAGGGAACTTACACATATTGATTAATAAATGATTGTGGCACACACATTTAATGAAAGGAATTAAAGAGGTAAGTATCATTCTGTTTCACAGATGAGGAAACTGAAACTTCCCTGGGACACTGTGCTGGGAAAAAAATCTGGTGTTCACATGTCAGATCTGAATGAAGCCTTATACCCCACCCCATCACACTATCCAGCCCATCAAATTTGATCACGTGCATATGTATATAATAGATGTGTCAAGTAAAAAAGATTTTGGCTGGACAGCTAAGCAGGTAACAGCAAATACTGTGGACTACACAGTTCAAATTCAGTTCTATGACTTGACAGTGCATAATCTACAAGATATGTCCAGCCCATATTGTATCCTCACCTACAGCAGAGCTGTAGGGACAGCAGAGCTAAATGCTTTTAGGAGCTGTGACGTTGGAATAAAAACTCAGAAGGGGCTTAGCAAGTGTCAGGCACACTGCAACTCTCCTTCAGTTCTCACAATTTCCAAAAATTCCCAGAGAACACTAATGAAGTGTTCGCTAGTCTTTTTAAAAACATCTTATTTGAGACACCTAAAAAGCTCTTGCACATAAACCTATGAAAAGGCACACTTGTTAAACAATAACAGCTTACTGGGCCTTTATTGTGTACCTGGACTGTTACATAGACTATCTCATTTAATCTAAGAATTATATTAAGAATGTACATCGTTCCCATGAAAACATTTAAAATGTACGATTTGGAGGGGCTAGGAAAGTTGTCCAAGTTCATAGTTTGCCAGTACATTGTCTTTTGGTTTCCTTCCAAGTCCAAAGTTGTAGCAAGCTGTAGGGTCTTTAAAAAAAAAAAAAATAGGAGGAAAAATCACTGTATTCCCTTTAGGAGAGAGTAGTATCTCTAAGAGGATGTAAAATGAAAAGCATAAAACAGTTTTTTAAATTATACATATTATTCTGAGGCACAGATGGGTCTGAAAATGCTGGTTACAAGCCAGGCACTATGCTAGTCCAGTCACACGTCTCATTTAATCCTCCTAACAGACTCGTAAAAGTACTACATTGTATCCATTTTTCAGATAGGAAAAACAAGGCTAGACAGTTAACTTGCTCAAAACCAGCCAGGGAACAGGTGTTCCAAGCAAGGCTCAGACCAAAACATATCTGAATCCAGAGGCCAACCTAGAATGGTAGCTCTCTGAACAAGGTCAAAGGACTAAGGAGGTGCCCTGTCCTCCGGGCCGTGGGGAGGGACCGATCTAAAGTCCGGAATGGAAACGCTAGCCCCCACGCGGTCCCCTGTGGAGTCTGGGAAGCCCAGCCTGAGGGGAGCGCAGACTCCAGCCCTCGCGTCCCGCCCGGCAGCCCCCCACTCACGATGAGCCCTCGGCGACTTGGGTCGTTGAACTGAAGCAAATATTCTCGTTTAAGCCGGGCTCTTATAGCCAAGCGCTCGGCTTGCGCCTTCCGGGTTTCCGGAGATATATCGTATTCTGCTGGGTCAAGGGTAGGGGGAAGAGTAGCCCAGGGCGACGGCTTATACTTTGGGAACGCCATTTTACCCCCCCAACACACAACTGCGCCTGCGCTACTGAGACACCACCCCCTCTTCTGTCGTGACCTTCAACCTTAAGAAGTGCGCATGCGCGTTCGCAGGAGGTCGTTGTCGGCGGGTGCAGTTTGAAAAGGAGCCGGGCCTCCTTTTCCAACCTTTCTCCGTCTGCGGGCCTTCCGCTGGTGACCTGCGCATGCGCGTTATGCTTTCCCCACTTTCGACTTCCGCACTTTCTTAGGTGTTAGTGTGAGGCTGCTTCCTAGCTCAGGTTATTTGTTAAGGTTGCGCGGTGTGATGCTGACCAAGACTGGCTCTGGTGTCCAGAGGCCTCGTTTTTCAATGTAGGTGTATCTATACGGCGTGACCCTGAACAAATCATTTAATGCTTGCTTTTCCTTTTCCTGGAGATAATGACCTATTCTCTCCACCTAACGAACTTGTGAAAATTAAACAAGCATCTTGCAAATCCCAAAGCTTTATGCAAAAAAGAAAAGAGTAAGCTTTTCTGCACGTTACAGATTAAGTACATACAACGTAAGCTTATTTTTCACAGGCATGAAATAATGCTTAATAGGAGAATGAATTTAGAAGTGTTGCCTGACTGTAGTAGTTCAGGGAAAAAGTGACAAAGCTCATGAAGAAATAGTAAGTTACATAAAATGTTTAAAACATTTTCCTAAAGTCCTTAGCATGCTTCAGGTGCTAAAAATGAAGAACATGCTACAATATGAAAGTACAAGGATGCATTATATCTGACTGTAAAAGATCGTTGGGATGTGCATGTGACGGTAACCTCAGCTGGCATGGTGCACACATCTCGCAAGTTCAAGTCCAGCCTTTACAACTTAGCGAGTTAGTGAAAGCCTGTCTCAAAAAAAAAAAAAAAAAAAAGAGTTAAATAAGGCTGGGTTTGCAATAAGGCTAAAGGCCATGGGTTCAATCCCCAGTACAAGAAATCGGAAGGAAAGAAGGGGAGGGGCAAGGAGGAGAGCAGGAAGGAGGGAGGAAGTAAAGAGCAAAAATGAAATGTAACTTTCTTCAACCCTACTCTCCTTTCCTGTCCTCTCACTGTCACCAAGGGAAAAAGCCACACATCAGAGTTTTGGGGTACCAATAAGGTATTTCTTGAGGGGGGATTTAAACAGTATTTCTACAATTCGGGCAAGGAAATCTGGGTCAAGAGAACTTCAGCTAGGCACATGTGTGTTTGTGGGAAAATAGTTGCTAGGCAGAGAGGGATCTAAAAAGTATTGGCACTTGAAGTGATAGGGAGAGGTGAGTCTGTCAAATTTATGCAACATTTTAATATTGTTTTAAGTGTGAAGCATATTGCACACTAGTCAATCTTAGTCAATCTTCTAGACTCTGTAAGGGAAATAGAGAAGAAATGGCGGCTGAAGGATTTGCGCACCAGGACCTGACAGGCAGAACAGAAAGAACAGGCAGAGCCGAATAATATTTACAAAGTGCTTTACTGTCCAAATGAATACAGACTAAAATGGAGTCGTAGGAATACAAGCTGAGAAAATGCATTAAAAAAATGAGAAAATCACTTTCACTAATTTTAATGGGGGGTTGAATTTAAGGAAATAAAACAACATGAAAAGCAGGAGCAGGGTGTGAAATTCTAAAGACTGCGCAGATAAAATTTGAAACACTTTCCTGATTTAGGGAGAGGGTTATGTAAGAGGAAGGAAGAAAGGAATATGGTGCAAACAAGCCAGCTGACATGATTAAAAAAGATTTGGGGGACTGAAAGAGTGATAGAGTGCTGCTTCTGTACTAGAGAGAAGGCCCTGCTTCCATCCCAGAACTGAGGGGTACAGGGGTAGCAAGAGAGGAAGAAAGGAAAGGGCCAGAAAGAGGCAGAGAAACTTCATCAAAGCAAAATCTGTGTTAAGGTGGTTAGCTACTCCTACATTTTTCTGGTTACCCTAAGGGTCATTTAGGGTGACTGTCAAAATGATGGAATTTTAAAAACTACTTTCTATTCTACTCTTGGAGAGTCACAATTGGTATGGTAGGGGAGATTCTTAAAATACTGTGTGCTTGAGAAAAAAAGAAATAAGTACAGCTGGTCTTTCTTTTCCCAAGACAATTGTTACCAGAAAAGATCCTTTTAATCTTTTAATCTATTTGAATTTATTGAAGATGGAGACCTACATTCCATATGAAAGAAAAAGATTTCATTAGGACTTTGTCTTGAAAAAGCAGCCAAAATTATGAAATTAAATTTATCTTACACCTGACACATTTTAGATTACAGTTACTATGTGCTAATTCTCACATCTTAACTGTTAATTTTTGGGAACATAATTTTTTAAAATATTGTTCATTATCCTTCACTTTGCATTTGATTGAATAGCAGGGTCATATTTACAAAAGAATTGGAGAGCTTTATATAGTTTTCCCAAATCCTTCTCCTAATCCTTTGAAATCACATTATATCCTTTTGAAGTTATTGATGTCAACATCATTCTCACTGATTTTTCTTTTTCATTTGTTACCTGATCCAGTTTTGTGAGGACTTATTAGTGACTTTGCATGTGGATCCAAGCACTTCATCAACATCACTTTTGTTTTTCTTTCACATCACTTCTATCAATTTTATGCAATTCCCTATTTCTTGCAAAAAATTTGTAGTAAATTTCTGTGATGTTTTCGGGCCAGATATTTCCAAATGAATGACCCACGCTTTGATGGAGGTGCACAAGGGTTACCATATTGGGCAACTTACATGGGGAGCGATTTCACAAGTTGTCATTTTATCGTTGAATATTTCATGTTTTGCAGGCTTTGGTCTTTCTAAGAAATGTCCTGATAGAATTTATCAGAATTATTAGGACATGGATCACAAGGGCATGGCATCTGCACTTTTGCTTGGGTGAAGGGATGAGTTGTGAAGTGAAAGAATTATACATGCAGTTGTGTGGAGTGGTCAGACTATGTGAATGAGACAGTATCAGGAAGCAGAAGACCAACATGGAGGTCCAGAAACTATAAGAAGAGTGACTCCAGACGGGTGTAGTAGCACACACCTGTAATCCCAGCATTCGGGAGGCTGAGGCAGGAGGATCGCTGTGAGTTCAAGTCCAGCCTGGGCTATATAGTGAGTTCCAGATCAGTCTCAACTACATAGTGAGACCCTGTCTCAAAAAACAAACAAACAAAAAAGAACCCCAAGCAAACAAAAAAGAAGAGTAACTCCAGAAAAGATTGAATTATCTTTCCTTTCCCTCCATAGAAAATAGTATTTTAAAATCACTGCCACTTAAGACAGAGACAGTTATGCAGCCAAAGTATATAGGAAAAAATAGAGGTATATCAAGAAGTAACTAGTATAAATATTTTTCTAGCTTCTGTGATTTTTAAAAAATTTATGATTTATTATGGTTTTCTTTTTTCATACCTCATTATGTTTGCAGTTTTTGTATTTTTTATTTTCTTCTGCTGGGGATCAAACCTATACCCCGAAGTATGCTATGCATTTGTTTTACTGCTGAATTACAACCCTAGCCCACTTACAATTTTTTTATAAGGAAGTTCTCCTCTCCTTCCCCTGGTCCCATCCCCAAATTATGAGTTTCAAGTCCCTCCAAGCCTGGGATGTCTCTGCTTCTCAGTCTTAAGGCTGCACAGAGAAGACACACAGTGCTATGTGAATTGTTTTAATTGACAAGAAGATGCAGGAACAAGGGCTCCTCATCTCTCTAACTGTGTAGCCTCCCTGAGATCTTGCCTTCCAAAATTCTTTCTCTCCAGTCCTGAGAGTGTAAGAACAACATCCTAGAGCTTTGTTGGGTTACTTGAGTTTTCACATAAGCGTCCACATATATTCAATTAACTCATTTTCTGTTTGTTTATGAGGATCTGTTTTCCTCCAGAAGAGGGTATTATGGGGTCTGAGTGACACCATTTAATTGGACTGCACCAGAGTACCATATGAAAGTTTGGCTTTCATTATATCCAATTTTTTTTTTGTGGCTCTGGTCATTGCCTCAATCACTCATGAAGATGATTATGCGACTATCCTAGAAATGACTCATGTTGAATAATTTTTTTAGAGGTGATATTGTATCCAGCAGGCACTTTGGAGACACACAGCCCATCCAAGACAAGCGTATATATTTTTTTGTGTTTCTTCTATAGTTTTATCAGAAAATTTGCTATTTCACTGAGGCAAATCCCTCCATTTTATTATAGTTCAAACTGTCTTAGCTATTTTTATTCCTCTCCTCTTTCAGATGACTTTCAGAATTAACTTGTCAAGTTCCATAAAATTTTTATTGAGATTTTTATTGAAACTGCACTAAGTTTATACTTTAGGAGAATAGACATGTGTTTCTTTTTTGCTTTTTTTTTGGTACTGGGGATCAAAGTTGGGTCCTTGCACTTGTGAGTCAGCCGGTGGAACCGCTGGGCTAAATCCCCGGCCCTTTTTTGCTTTTTTAAACTGTATATTTTTACTACTACATATTTGTTGTACATAACACATTCATTGATCACATTCATCGTAGAGAATCTGTACATGTACATAATATATCTTAATTTTTCCTTTTTCCCATTCTCCTCCCCTCCCTTCAGCCCTTCCTCCCCTCTCCATCCACAAAAGCTTTTTTCCATTTCCTTCTATTCTTTTTTTTCTTTTCCCTTCCTTCCCTCCCCTTTGCCCCTCCCCTATTCTCCTTCCCATTTGAACATTATCTTCCTTTTTCCTAACATCTATCCTCCATTATGCTCCTTATTTGCCCTTTGGATTTCTCACACAAGAGAAACAATGTTATATGTAAACTTGTAAGTCTGATTTATTTCACTTAAGATTATGGTCTCAAGGTGCATCCATTTTCCTGCAAATGACTCAAGCTTATCCTACTTTATGGCAGAGTAGTACTCCATTGTGTAGAAATACATTTTCTTTATGCATTCATCTATTGATGGGCATATGGGATATTTCCAACATTTAGCTATTAAGGCTTGTGCTGCTATAGACATAAGTGTGAAGATATTGTATTATGATGCCTTTTACTCTTGTGAGACAATGCCCAGAGAAACAACTGGGTCAAGTAGAACCTCTAGTTTGTTTTTTGAGGAACCCCCATACTTATTTCCATAGTGGTTGTAACAGTTTATGCTCCCACTAGCAATGAAAAAGGGTTCCTCTGTTCCCAAAGCCTCATCAGCATTTCTAATTGGTTGATTTCTTGGTGAGAGTTATTCTTTATAGGGTAAGATGGAATCTCAGTATTGTTTTAATTTTCATTTCTTGAATGACCAGTGATGTTGAAGATTTTTTCATATATTTATTTTTTGTACTTCATCTGAGGAATGCTGTTCAATTCAGATGTCCTTTTTTAAATTGGGTTTTTAAATTTGGGATGTCTGATTTTTTTGAGTCCTTTATAGTGTCTACTTGTTAGTCCTTTGTCTAAGAAGTAACTAGTAAATATTTTTCCCATTCTTTGGGTTTTCTCTTCCCTCTGTTGGTGGTTTCTTTTGCTGTGCAAAAGCTTTTTAATTTGATGTGATCCCAGTTTTGATTCTTTGTAATATTTCCTGTACAATCAGGATTTTGTTCATAAAGTCTTTTCCTACACCTATGTCTTCCAGAGTTTTACCTATTCTATCTTCCAATAAACTTAATGCTTCTGTTTTAACATTTGCATCTTTGATCCATTTTAATTTTAGTTTATTGCATGGTGTGAAATATGGTTCAGTGTTTGGCATGTGGGAAGCGACTTTTCTCAGCACCATTTATTAAGAAAGCTATTGTCCAGTGAATGTGTTTTACCCTTTTGTCAAAAATAAGGTAGCTGAGGGGCTGGGGATTTAGCTCAGCAGTTCGGTGGCCTGCCTTGCAAGCACAAGGACCCAAGTTCAATCCCCGGTACCAAAAAAAATAATAATAATAAGGTAGCTGAGTGTGCTTTGAGTTGTTTCTGTGCCTTCTATTCTGTTCCATTGATCCTCGGGTCTGTTTTTTGCCAGTACCATACTGTTTTTATCATAGTAGCTTTGGAGTAAATTCATATTGGGGATTGTGATGCCTCCTGGCTTGCCCTTGTTGCCAATAATTGCTTTTGCTATTCTAGGTCTCTTCTGGCTTCATATAAATTTTTGCATTATGTTCTCTAGTTCTGTGAGGTATGCTATTGGTATTTTGATTGGGATTGCATTTCTGTAACAGTTTTGGAAGTATGGCCATTTTCACTGTATTGGTTCTGCCTGTTCAAGACTAGGAAATACATTTTCATTTTTCTGGTATCCTCTTCAATCTCCTTTTTCAGAGTATTGTGGCTTTCAATGTATAGGACTTCACTTCCTCTGTTAGATTGATTATGAAGTATTTCATTTTTCTTGTTTTTATTATCAAAGGTGTTCCTTTCTGACTTTCTCTCTCAGTGAGTTTGTTACTCATGTACAGGAATACTATTGATTTTTGAGTGTTGACTTTGTATCTGGCTGTGGTGCTGAATTTGATTACTAATCCTAGGAGTCTTGTGGTGGAGGTTTTTTTTGTTTTGTTTTGTTTTTTTTTTTTTTTTTGGCCTTCTAAGTAGAATATCATGTAATCAGCAAATAATGATAATTTAAATTCTTCCTTTTCTATTCATAATCCTTTTATTTCTTTCTCTTATCTAATTGCTGTGGCTAATATTTCAAGAACTGTATTGAACAGGAGTGGAGATAATGGGTATCCTTGTTCCTGATTTTAGAGTGAAAACTTTCAGTTTTTGACCACTTAGTATGATGTTGGTTGTTGGTAGTTGGTTTGTCATAGATGACTTCTATTAGATTGCAATAAAGACCTATTCTAATTTTTCTGTAGGGTTTTTTATTGTGAACATGTGTTGGACTTTCCCAGATGCTTTTTTTGCGTCTATTAAAATGATCACATGGTTTTTGTCTTTCATTCTGTTAATGTGACATACTACATTTATTGACTTGTGTATATTGAACCATCCCTATATAACTAGGATAAATCCTAGTTGGTCTTGGTCTATAATCTTTCTGATGATTCGTTGCATTCTTTGCCAGCATTTTATCGAGGATTTTTGCATTTTTGTTCATTAGGGATATTGGCTTGTAGTTCTCTTTTTTGATTGAATCCTTCTTTGGGTTTCATGTCAGAGTAATCATTGCCTCAAGGGATGAGTTTGGGAGTATTGCTTCAAAGAATTTGAGGAGTAGGGTATTAGATTGTCTCTAAATTTCTTGTAGAATTCAGCAGTGAATCTGTCAGGACTTGGACTTTTCTTTGTTGGTAGTTTTTAGTTACTTCTTCAATTTCATCGACTGGCATTGGGTTATTTAGAATTTTTATATCTTTTTGATTCAGCTTTAGTAATTCATATGTATCTAGGAATCTGTCTCTTTCTTCTGAGTCTTCCATCTTATTGGAGTATAAGTTCTTAAAGTAAGTATTTATGATCTTCTGGATTTCTGCAGAGTCTATTTTCCTTTTCATTTCTAATTGCATGGATTTGGGTCTTTTCTTTCATTGTTTTGATAGGGTTGGCAGAGGTCTTCTCTATTTTATTTAATCTTTCAAAGAGCCAACTCTTCAATTCATTGATTCTTTGTTTTGTTTTCTTAGCCTCACTTGCATTAATTTCTGCTCTGATCTTTATAATTTCCTCCCTCACATGTGCTTTGGATTTAACATGCTCTTTTTTTTTAGAACCTTGAAGTTCAACATTAGGTTATTTATTTTAGCTCACTTTTTTTTCTCATGTGAGAATTTGCTACTATAAATTTCCCTCAGAGGACTGTATTCATTGCATTCCATAAGTTCTGGTATATCATATTGTCATTATCATTTAATTATAGAAACTGTCTAATTTCTTCTTTAATTTCACCTGTGACCCACTGGTAACTCAAGAAACTGTTATTTAATTTCCTTATGTTCATGTAGTTTTTGTGGTTTCTTTTGCCATTGATTTTTAATTTTATTGCATTATGATCTGGTAACATGCATGGGTAGTTTCAATTACTTTGCATTTAGTTAAGCATGTTCTGTGAGTTATTATATGGTCTATTTGGGGGACAATCCCATTTGCTGCTGAGAGGTAAGTGTATTCTCTTGTTGTTGGGTGAAACACTGTAGTTATCTACTACGTTCATTTGTTCAAAGGTTTCATTCAGCTTTGATACTTCTTTTTGTCTAGTTGATCTATTTGTGACAGTGGGATATTGAGCTTCCCCATTATAATTGTACTAGTGTTTATATAATTTTTCATATCCATTAGTGTTTGTTTTATATAGTTAGATGCACCAGTATTGGGTGCATATGTATGTATTATCATTATCTCTTCCTCTTAGATTATTCCCTTGAGAAGTATGTAGTGACTTTCTTAGTCTATACTACTCAGTTTTGACTTGAAATTCACTTTTAATTAGAATAACTACTCCTGATTTTTTCTGGGTTGTCACATGGAATGTTGTTTTCCATCCTTTGACTTTCGGTCTGTGAATTTCTTTTTGAGTTAAATGTGCTTCTTGTGTGCAGCATGTTGCTTGATCATGTTTCTTGATCCATGCTACCAATTTGTTTCTTTTGTTTAATAAGTTGAAACCATTCACATTGATACAACTGATAGGTATTGACTTATCCTTATCATATTATTTTCCTGTTGTTAGTTCCTTTTCTTTCCCTTGCTTAGTGGACTCATTCTGTTGAGATTCTTGGAATTGTTGTCGTCATTGTATTTTTCTAGAATATCCTTCAGAACTTTTTGGAGTGCTGCTTTGATGGTCATGAATTTCTTCAAATGTTCTTATCATGGACATATCTTATTTCTCTATCATCTTTGAAAGATAATTTTGTGGGTGCATCATTCTGAGTTGGGAGTTATTTTCTTTTAGGAATTGAAATACGTCACTTCATGCACTCCTTAAGTGTTAGAGTTGAGAAGTCTTCTGTGATTCTGATAGGTTTCCCTTTGTAAGTGATTTATTTATTTTCTCTAATAGTTTTAGTACTCTGTTCTTGTGTTATATTTCTGGAATCTTGACTGTTATATGCTGTGGTGAATTGTTTTTCTCATCATAGTTATTTGGAGTTCTATATGTCTCACTTATTTGTATAACAAATTCTTTTTCCATGCTTGGAAAGTTTTCTGTAAACTGGTCTTTTATGCTTTTTTTGTGCTATCTTCTGATTCTTCATTGATTTGAATTAATCTTATATTAGAGTTGTTTGAATTATGTATCAGCTGTTAGATTGATTTTTCATGCTCCCTCGCTATTTTAAAGAGGTCTTTCATTTGATGATTGCCCACCACAAACCTGTCTTCTAGATTTTTTTATGGTATCGGGGATCAAACTCTGGACCTTGTGCTTGTGAGGCAGGTGGCAGAACCACTGAACTAAATCCCTGGCCTTTGGTCTGGTATTCTATCTTCACACTGGTTGACTGCTGCATATACTTTCAAATCAATTTTTAATCTCCTGCATTTCTACTTGAGTCCGTTTCATGGAATCCATTTCTTTCCTATGTTAAGCATTCAATGTTTCCATCACTTTCCTAAGTTCCTCTATTTAAAAAAAATCTGTACCTACTGTAGATACACTGATCATTTCCTTCATTATGATCATCATTAATTATCTCTGTTTTGTTTTTGTCAAGAGATTTGTTGATTTGTTGTGTTACTTCTGTGCTCTACCTTTGGGCTACTTTCCATTCCAACATTATCAATATATTAGTGATCCTATCCATGATCATTACTTAGGTCTCCTTTTATGTCCTTCAATTATGTTTTGTAATTTTTTTCTATAAGAACTCTCACCACTTCTGTTAGATTAATTTTTGTTACATTATAGATTTCATTGCAAGTGTTTCTTTTTGCACATTTTCTAATTGTTGCTATAGGAATATTATTGATTTTTGTATACTGATCTGGGAAGCAGTATCCATGTTGTTAGTCTTCTATATATTTTCTCTTTGATTGTTCTATGTAGTAATATATATCTTATGTAAAGGAAAATGACCTTTCTAGGTCATATGCTTATTTTTTCTCTCTTTCTGTGGGGTTTAGCTAGGGCCGCCAACATAACATTGTAAAATAGTAGAAATAGAAGGTCTTCTATTTTGTTCCCAGCTCTAATAGGAATCTTCAGTTATTCATCATTAAATATAGTATTTGTTGTAGGGTTTGACAGAGCACTTTGTCAGGTTAAAAAAATTCTTTATTTTCCTTGCCAAAATGGTCTTTAAAATCATAAATGGATCTATAATTGATCGTTTATAATCTCTACCTTTTTTGATTTATTACCATATGGTTCTTCTCTGTTAATCTCTTACAAATATGGAGAAACTTATGAAGTTGTTTTGAGTGGAGCTGTTTTATGTTCTTACTGCCTGGCCATGATGTATGTGTTTTTAACATACTGATGAACTAAATTTATAAGCATTATACTTATAATTTTACCTTTTGTGTTCATAGCTAAATTGGCTCTATAATTTTCTTTTATATTTTGTTCTTGTCTAGTTTCAAGTATATTACATGAAATAAGCTGGATAGATTTCGCCAACACTACCCCAGGTCCCATAACAGTTTGTATAAGAAAGGGAATATCTTTCTCTTCAAGACTTGGCACATTTGTATAACTTTCTCTGTTTCCCCAGGGGAGAACTTCACTATCAATTTAATTTCTCTAGTGGTTGTTGTCTTGCTCAGGTTTTCTATTTCTTGATGAATCAATTTTAATAGCTTGTATTTTCTCACATATTTTGTTTTAAACTTACTGCCATAGAGTTTCTAGTCTCCTATAAATTTTCTAATCTCTACTGTTTATAATTATGTTTCCCTTTTTATTTCTAATATTATTTACTTATTATATATTTCCCCTTAATCAGTCTTGCTAGAAGATTATCTGTCTATGAAAACATAAGACCCATTTTGTGGAGCAGTTTTAAATTCACAGCAAAATTCAAAGGAAGATACAGGGTTTTTTCATACACCACCTTACCCCCATCCCTCCATTCATAGCTTCTCCCACTATCAATGTCCTCTGCCATCAGAGTGATGAACCTATACTGACACATTATTGTCACCCAAAGTCCGTAGTTTACATCAGTGTTCACTCTTAGCTTTTAGTTCTACATATGTAGACAAACGTTAGTGACATCCGTCCATCATTAGTGTCACACAGCGTGTTTTTACTGCCCTGAAAATCCTCTGTGCTCTGGCCTGTTCTACCTTCCTGTCTCTTTTGCCAAACCTCCACTAACTAGCCCCTAAATAACCACTTATCTTTTTGCTATCTCCATAGTTTCACATTTTCTAAACTATAAACAGTTGGAATTGTACAATATTTAATCTTTTCAGATTGCCTTCATTCACTGAATAATACACACTTAGGTTTCTTTATGCCTTGTCATAGCTGGATAGCTTGTTTTTATGATTTATAATATATGCATATAATTTGTACATTTAATTTATCTGTATGTTTTTACAAAGTACTATGTAGTACATACTAATAAAACTAGTGTCATGTAGTTTTGAATATTTCATAATTTTTATAATTTTTTTCTTAAATCACATATTATTTGGAAATATATTATTTACTTTCCAAAGATTTGTTTTATTTATATGTTTTTATTATTAATTTCTAACTTATATGCATTGTTACCAGAGAACTTTTAATTCTAGTCCTTTTAAATTTACTGACACTCTCTTTGAGACTTCATATTTGGTTAGGTTTTTTTTTTTTTTTTGGTCTTGTTTGGTTTGATTTGGCTTTTTTTCCCCCAACAAACTAGCACATTTAATGAACTTTAACCTACAGATAGGAAAATGTATAAATCATACATACCTCATTGAGTTGTTACAAAGTGAATACATTGTAATTATACTTAGTCAATTCTTAAAATAGTTCCATGTAAGCTTAAAAAATATATATAGTCTGTATTCATTGAGTGCAATGTTAGATTGAGCTTGGTAAGTATGTGGTTTGAATCTCTCATTTCTTTATTTGCTTTTGTCTATTTCTTTCTAATGCCTAATTTTAATCATAATCTCTGAATGCCATTGTGGTTTGTTAATTTTTCCTTGAGTAAGATTAGAGTACACAGGGTAAATTGAAGGCATTATAAAATATTTTAATATGCATGCTTCTATAAATTGTTTTTATCATAAAAAAGTAACTCATACATGCTGGTTTGCTTGCTCCAACCATTTAGTGTGCTGTATACAAACCAACCAGAAAAAGAAAGATTTCTGCCTAAAGTATATAGTACGCTTAGAAACACATCTGTCATGTAGACATATCCGAAAGCTTATGAATATAACATTTTGCATTCCTCTTTTTTAGAGTCATTTCATTGTAGCATTATATCTGTTCTTATTCCTCAAGTCACTTACATATATACATATTTGTACTTGAAAGGAACTATAAGCTTTCTACAAAGTATGAGGTGACATTTTCTTGCAAGTTGTCAGTTTAACATACAAAAGGGTCAATCCTCTTAAGTGATCCTGTGTTGGGCTTTATGATAAAGATGATGATGTATCATCATCTTTTGCATGGGTAGAGCAACAACTTCCACCATGATTTTCTCACATACACCTGTGATGTGACTGGATAGTATTTTGTCCTTCAAAGACTTGTGTGTTGAAAGTTTGGTCCTCAGCTGATGTCGCTATTGGGAAGAAGTGAATACCCCAGCAGGTGGGTCCTACTTGGAGGAAGTATTTCACTGGAGGTGTGCCCTTGAAAAGCATTCTCTCTCCCACCCCAACCCCAGCAGTGCTCTCTCTCTCTCTCTCTGTCTCTGCTCCCTGCCTGCCAGTGTTCTTTCACCACATCCTTCTTCCATGATGTTTGTGCCTTGCCTCAAGCTAAACATCAATTGAGCCAGCTGACCATGGACTGAAGCTTCTTAAATGATAAAACTAAAATACACATCTCCGCTTTAATTTTTTATTCTTAGGTATTTTGTCACAGTGGGTGGAGAACTGATTAACACAATCTACAGTGGTGCCTTGGTTCACAAACTTAATTCTTTCCATGATTCTAGTCTCGAACCAAATTGGATAAGAACTGAATCAAATTCAATGGCTAGGTCCAGTGTTGACTATTGTCCAATTCCGTTTGTGATCCGAATCATAGAAAGAATTAAGTTTTTGAACTGAGGTACCACTGTATTCTTGCCATACATCCATTTCTTTGCTCTATAACAGCCAGAATGACCTCTTTAAATACACTTGCTTATATAGCCCCTAATTAAACCCTTAGAGATTTACAACACCCAAGGTGGTCTGCTTCCTGCCTCTTCACTATACTTAGCTCTGTGCTCCTCATCTCTGTCTGAGTTCCAGCCACACTAGCTCCTCTTCTGTTCCTGCTTTCTGTAAGATCTTTGGAATTACTCTTCACTCTGCCTTAAACATATGCCCTATATTAATGATGGCAAAACTTTTAGAGACCAAGTACCTAAACTGCAACCAAAAATTCACTTATTTATCACAAAGAGCCAACACTACAATTAAACTGGAATACTGAGGTTTTAGTTTAGACAAAACAACTCATGCATTAACATCTTTTGTCTTAAAAGAATAACACAGATTTCAATGATAAAAATGGCTTTTGCATGAAGCATAACATTTTGCATTTGGCATGTCTTTGCACAGTCAGTGTGATCCTTGGTCTTGTGTGCATCCTGATAGTTTGTCAAACCTTGGCTCACACTTCGTTAGTTTGAAAGCAACACATGCAGCATTCGCATTATCTGTTAGTCTGTTTCTTGTATGAGATTTGATATAATTCAAAACTGAAAACAGGAGCTCACAGCATAAGGTGATCCAAACAAAGTAGGAAAAGCAATCCCAAGTGCTTTCATTGACTTAAAATTACTTGGCAGAGAATTCCACACTTTCAGGATTTCATTTTCAGAACTACCAACTGTGCTGTCCTTTATCGTCCCTTCGCACTGTCTTCTCAAACAGTGTGTGAAGGTCATAGAATTTATTTTCCCTATAGAGTTTTCTTGAAATTCTAATAGCGCCACATCCAGACTTTCAAAATCTAACCGGCATAAACATGAAAGAGCAAGTTCTCCAAATCTGGCTTTATCTGGAGAAGTAAGAAAACACAGGGTTGTCTCCATCTTATGGAACTATAAAAATCTGTTACTAAAATTCTGAAAAGTTGCAGCTGCTACAATGCTAAAAAATTCCTTCTTGATTTTCTAGTAGCTTGTAGGATTGTCTGCAAATGTTATAGAATTAAGTTCTCTTTCAAAAATCTGCAGTTTTCTCTCAAATGATTTCATATCAGAAAATGTTCTAAAATCTTTAAGAAACATGACCTGACTAAGCCAGGCCATATCAGTGAGCTGTGGCTATTCCTGCCCCTTTTCACTCATAAACAGCCTAATTTTATCCAACCAGGCTGCAAATCTCTCCAGGACTTGTTCTCTGCTCATCCACCAGATATTACTATACATAAGTAAAATATATTGTGCCTAAACCTCAAGAAGTGCTTGAAATTGTCAAAAAATTAAGAGCATGAGCCATGGTATAATTCACCATTTTTCTGACATCTTTGAGGATATCATCTAATTTTGTGCTGTTTTTCCTAGCACAAAAAGCTTTTTGATGTATAATGCTGTGAAACTGAATAACTAGAAGTTTTGCTTCAACACAGAAATGGATGAAACCTGATGTTGCCCCACCACACAAGTTGCCCCCTCACTACTAATTGAAACCACTTTTTCTGGTCTTTCGTCTTATGACAAAAGCCTCCAGCACAGCATTGTGTACATCTATCCCTTGTTTTCTTCCAGGCAAAGACACCAGTTTCACCAGCTTTTTCTCTCATAATGTCCCCAACAGTATAATGCAAAATTACTGCTATCTTTGCATGATTATTTTTATCTGTGCTTTTATCAAGCACATGGAGTACCAGACTGCCTTTTGTAAGTCAGTTGTGAACTGCTAATATCATTTGTCATGCACAGGGCTCTATCTTTAACATTTTTCTGCTAAGTGATATCTCAGAGATGTATTGCATAATTTTTTCCTTGTTTGGGAAATCACAAAAAAAGGAAATATTCCAAAACAACATTGCCATTTTGATAAAATCCCCATCAGAGAGGGGCTTACCCTATTTTGCTATGCACAGTGAAATTTGAAAGCTGGAAACTGTCAGATGACTTGTTTTAGAAAGATAATTACACAAACTGAGATCCTTGAAAAAATGATATTTCCTCAATTTCCCTTCAGGAAACTCTTTGCTTTTGGTTTTACCAAGTTCAGCAACACTTCCCCTACCCCACCCCAGTACCAGGAATCGAACCCAGAACCTTGTGATTTCAAGGCAGGTGTGGTGCCACTGAGTTTAATCCCTGCCCCTCAGCAACACTTTTATGGTTGGCATCAAAGTGTCACCTGACACTTGATATGTGACACACAACACTATCACTACACAGAATACGTCATGCTTTCTCTTGTCAGTCAGTCACCCCAAATGACTCTATCCAGGCCTCTTGGAATTATCTTCCACTATTTATTTTGGCTTTTTTTGCGGGGGGGTCTTCTGTAGTCATTTTTCAGTGTTCAAGACCTAAAGTCTACAAAAACACAAAATGATAAGAAAATTGAAGCACCCAGTACAAATCAATCCTTATACCAAAAATAGCTCATGCTACATTAGTTAACACTGAAGAACTGAGTATTCTCTGAACCAACAATCTGTGGCTGTGATTCTCAGCTGGTGGGGCTCCTCTTGAATTTGTGGACCACCGTTGCAAGGGAGCAAAGTTTCACTGACGACCAGCTTTTTACCTTCTCTGAAAAAGACACCTGCTAAAATCACAGCCAGAGCTGGGCGTGGTGATGCATGCCTGTAATCCCAGCACTTGGGAGGCAGAGGCAGGAGGATCGTTGTGAGCTCAAGACCAGCCTGGGCTGCATAGTGAGTTCCAGGTCAGTCTCAACTACATAGTGAGACCCTGTCTCAAAAAACCAAAAAACCAAAAAAAAAAAAAAAAAAAAAAAAAAAAAAAAAAAAAAAAAAAAAAAAAAAAACCAAAAATCCCCCCCCAAAATCACAGCAAGGCCAATCAAATATTGCTCTCATTTTCATAAATTCTCCACAAAGATGATGCTTCAAATTCAAATATGCCAGAGGGACAGCACAATATTAAAAGAATCTCAGTCTCTTAATTAGGAAATCTCTTTGCTAAATCTTAGATATTAAATTTCAATTTTTCATAAGAAGACTCAAGCTAAAATATTGTGTTAATAAAAATGGATCTATTAAAACTCACAGCCAGCCCAAGCAGAGTATATAACTCTCTCCTTGGTAGTGCACTGACCAACAATGAGAATGCTCAGATGAGTTGTGGCTAATCAGTCATGATGCCTCTACTCCTTTCTGAGCATACACATGGCCCCTATGTGTGCTGTTATCCAATGCTGCCAGAGTGGTGCTGGGCAACTTGGCTCTCATGCCAACTGAGAAGGCTCCATGTGTCCTCTGCAGCACACCACTGTTCTGCACTGTACCCTACTTGGCCTTCAGAACTCAATTCATAGCCCCTTAACTAACTAATTAGGTCAGATCCCTCTTTGAACTTTAGTAGCCTTATGAGCCCTCCTTCATAACACTAATTAAAATCTTAATTTTACGTTTTTTATTATTTAACCAAGCCCTGTCCCCTGGCCTCCGCTAGAATATAGGCTCTTTGAAGATCAGGACCACACTGGGCTTGGCTCACCCATCTCCCAAAACTGACAGTGTTCAATATATGATAGCAGCAGTGAATCAATAGTGCTGAGTTGCCTCTCCTTAGCGAGAAGTGATGTTATTAACTCAATACAGTTCTGCCACCTGCCTTGCAAGCACAAGGTCCTGAGTTTCATCCCCAGTACCAATAAACAAACAAACAAATAAATAAATAAATAAAATGCATCTATTCCTCTCCTTCTGCCTCTGTGTCCATGTACATACACCTGCAGGCCATATCACATGTCATTTTTAAAAATTGGAAAAAAAACATTTATTCATATTTTCTTTTGGTCAATGCTCTTTTTTCTTGTGTCAATGCTATTCTATATCCTCCCTACTGTCTGTGGCTGCCTGAAATCTTATGTCGGTTAAGGTCTGCCTCAAAGTTTGCATTTCCTAGAATCCTTTCCAGAAAGCCACCAGTTGAGACCATTTTCTGTCCTAAATATGCATCCTATGTATTTTATCCCATTTGGCATAACAGGCAATTTTGTACTTGTTTTTCCCTGCTTCTCTTTTAGGATCAACTTCTGTTTCTTACTAAGACATGTTCCCTGGAGAACCTGGCCCAGGAAGCAGGCCTTACTGCTGGTTAGATTATACTGAAACTTTGTATGTTTCTCTTTTTCAATGTTGAAAACCTGCCTCAGCCTCCCAAGTAGCTGGGATTATCAGCATGTACCACCAAGCCCAGCTTAACTCACTTTATTCCTGTATACATCTTCACTACCCATATTAAACAAAGATAAATATAAAATAAAATTCTTTGAGTTTACTCTTTTTATTTTTTTCCATTCCAGAAGTAATATGTGTCAGTCTAGAAAAATTAAAAATGGAAGAAAAAAATTAAAATATTTTAAAAATTCAGATTTCCACAATCTAAGGACAATAATACAATATTTTTGACATTTTTCCACATATAAGTTGCATTAGAAAATTTTAATCATGGTTGCAAATGTAGTTTAGTGATAGAGCATTTACCTAGCATGTTCACAGTCCTGGGTTCAATATCCAAAACTGAAAAAAAAAAAAAAAACCAAACAAGGGAGAGAGAAAGATAATATCATATATATATATAATTACGTAATATATGTAGGTAGACATTATATAGGTAGATATCATATTTTTTCTGGTTTCCACTCATTTTTTAAAATGAAGATTGCTAGAGTCTTTATTATAAATAATAATATCCATAATATAATGGAAACATAGTATTCCAGCAGAAGGAAATACAAGTAATTATAATTTACTTAACTATCCCTTCTACTTGACCTTAAAGTTGGTTTTAAAAAATGAAAAAGTGTAAGTACATATATAAGAAATCATAGCTTTTCTAGACACTTTGCTTTTACTTGTGGAATTGTCTGCTTGTTTTCCTTTGCTTACCTGTGCCTCTGCAGCCTTCTTGGCAACTCCTCAATCCCTCTAGACTCTGGGACAAACAGGCTTGTTGCTTCCCTGATGGTTCTCTCTTGTTCTACAAGCTTTTTTCTCCTTGCCCTTGGGGAGGCTCTGAATTTCACTTGTTTCTGCTTGTTCTAATCAAGGCCAGTTCCCAGGAAATCAATCACGGGACCCAGTGTGGGAATCACCACTTCTTGGGCTCCAGCTGACCTTAGGCCAACGCACTGAGCTGGTCTGAAGGCTTGACTATAACAGACCGAAACCAGATACATGGCCCTTCTCCCAGTACCCCTGAAATTTGTCATCCTATCGTCTTTAGGGAAAAGACCTCAGCTCTAGCCCTCATTTCTTCATTTATGAAACAGACCTCTAGATAGTTGAAAATAAAATTAGATCTTGTCTACAAGATTAGAACCATCATTGTAGGACATGATAGAAATATTGGATGCTTTCTTACGCTCAGCAGTGGTAGAAAAGATCAGCACTGTATGACATTTTATGTCTCAATCCTAATTTCTTCTTTATTTTATTTTTAAATTTAATTTATTTATTTGTTTATTTGGTTGGTTGGTTGGTTTTTTGAGACAGGGTCTCACTATGTAGTTGAGACTGACCTGAAACTCATTATGTAGCCTAGGCTGGTCTTCTTTATTTTAAAATGTAGCTTCTAAAAAATCTGTTTCTTCAAAGAATCAGCCTCCTTTTCTTCTAGATATTCTAAATATATAAAATGCAACAAACACTTTTATGGATTTTTTCACAAATATTAAAGACAACTGGGTAGAAGATCCTTCTGGAAGCATTTTGAAAATATCAAGGTAACTTTTTTTTAATTGTGGAAAATTTCATACCCATAGAGGAAATGTATAATAAGCCTATGCATTGATTCACCTTTTACAGTTTTAAGTATTTTACCAATATTGTTTCATCTGTCTCCCTACACACACACTTCACTTTTTGCTTTTGCTGGATTACCACAAAGCAATTCCTGACAGTGGTTCAATTTACTCATTAAGTATCTTGGCATGTATTTCTGACAGTTGTGATTGTTTTTTCCTCTCTAACCACATGCTATTATCACACATAACAAAAGTACCAAAGATCTCAGGAGCATTTTAAAAATAGAATTCTGGAAAAAGCAAGCCAAAGGAATGAGTAATACAGACTTTTAAGCATTGTGGCAAGAGGTTTAGGAAGGCACTTTTGGCAAAGAGGCACTTTCACTTTTGCAAATGATGTCAGCTGGATTCCACTTTATACCACATAGCTGAAATTGGATTTACTTTTTGAACACTCAGATGTATTCCCTGGTTCAGGTGAAGGCATCAGCATCTACCCTGCAGCCTGAGTCAGAGTCGAAGAGTCTTAATAGAGTCCTTATAGTCTCTCTCCCTTCCCTTTTCTCTTATCACTCCATTTAAAGTTTTTGCTTTATCATGGTGATGTTTGAAGTGAGATTTACGCTCTCGGCAAAATTTTAGGGGTACATTACCTTTTACTATAGTTACAATGTTGTACAGCAGATGTCTAGAGCTTATTCATCTTTCTTGACTGAAACATAGTATTCTTTGTTAATAACTTCCCATTACTCCCTCCCAGACCTCACCCCCTGCAATGACCCTTCTATGATTCTATGACTTCGACTGTTTTGGTATTCATATGAAGGGAATCATGCAATATTTGTCTTTCTGTGACTGTCTTATTTCACTTAGCATAATATTCTTAAACTTCACCCGTGCTGCTGCATATAATATAGCAGAATTTCTTTCCTTATTGGCAGAACAGTATTTGTACACTAAATACATACAGTGTGTGTGTGTGTGTGTGTGTGTGTGTGTGTGTTCATCTGTCAATGGACATTTAAATTGGTTCCACATCTTGACTATTGTCACTAATGCTGCAATGAATATGGGAGTTCAAGATTCTAATTTCAGTTCTTTTGGATAAATATCAGAAATAGGGTTGCTTGATCTATTTGAAAAGGCCTATCAGCTGCACCATTTTACATTCTCACCAGCAGTAGACAAGGACTTGAATTTCCTCCACATCCTCACCAACACTTATTTTTCTTTTAAATCATCATCCTGAGAGATATGAGACGATATCTCACTGTGGCTTTGATTTGTATTTCCCTGACAGTTATTGATATTGAGGATATTTTCATCTTCCTGTTGGCCATGTGTATGTCTTCTTTGGAGAAATACTTACATCCTTAGCCAATAGCTATTTAAGTCCTCAATGTAATTTAAATGGGATTATTTTTACTCGAGTTGTAGAAGTTCCTTATTTTAAATCTTTAAATCTCAAGGCGTCTAGCCCTCATATTCACAACCTTCTCCCCATTCTCACTCTGCCTCCAGCGTCTAGCCCCTGTTGCTTACCTCTACACTAAGTATTAGATGGTCATTATTTGGGTTCTACTAGAAGCAGAGCATGAAGCAAATAGTTGACTATGAATACTTCACTTGGAAGGTGATTCCAAGAAGCCTGGGAGCTCAGTCTGGGAGTGAGAAGGGAAGTGAGTGAAGGAAGCCAGTAAAAGGTGTGTTATCAACACTACAGGACATGGGAGCTCCATCCACTGGGAAACTCTGGAAGACAGTATAGAGTATGACTCAGATCCATCTCCACTGATGGGAGAGGAAGCTGAGGTGCCTATCCCTCAGCCCACCGCCCATTGCTCCAGAGCTGGTTTCAAGGGCATGAGCTGGACCAGTGCACAGGGCTCACCAGCCTTTGCTGTTGTCCTTCCCCACACAGAGGTCAGGGGTCACTTTCCAACGTGCAAATTCTACTGTGACACTCCCTTGCTCAATAAGGAGGGTATGCGGCTGCTGCTGCTGCTGACAGAGCTTTTCATTTCCTCTGATGGAGGTGACTGCCCAGATCCTTGGCATACGATCTGCAGGCAGCCAAAGTTTAGATTGATCTTTCCCCTTGAACAGATAGGTAGCTTTATTCATAGAAGCAGCATTAAAACTCTGTTTATTTACAGAACGGGTTGGGAGGGGAAGAGACAGATGATCAATCCCTCTGGCTTAGCGCCTGCCCCTGCAGCCCTGTCCCCTCCACTGTTCTGCAGAGTCCCTCCCAACAGCGCAGCCGTCTCGTGTGGTGCTTCTGCCACTGCACCAAGCTTTGTTCTCCTTTATGCAGTCACATTACCGGAGAATCTGTAATTTACAAGCTTACATAACTCCCAAGTGAGTCAGCAAGCTCATCAAGACAGTGCACGGTGGAGTAGGGAGGAGGGGCATTTGGTACCAGATAAAACAAGTTCAATTCCTGCATCTGCTGCTTCCTAACTGTGTGTCTAGACGAGTTATTCTACCTCTCCCAGTCTGTTCCTTCCTCTTTCTAACAGTGGCGAGTAAAGTTCCTACCTAGGAGAGTTATGAGAAAGATTAAACAATCCAGGAACACTCTGTGAAACTCAGTGTTCTCTTTCCCACGCCGACGTCCTGAGTCCTGATGTATGCCCCTGCCAGCATGTTCTTGAACCTTACTGACCTGCAGGGAGTAGAAAACGCTGATTTATCTCGGTCTGGTTTTTCTCACCTGTGAATTTTAGATGCAAGTCCACAACATCCCTTTGTAAAAGGAAGATGCTCTGTTCCACTCTGGACAAAGCAGCCGCCTTGTTTGAGAAATTCCCCAGTACCAGGCTAGCACAGGCTGGCTCAGCCCAGACTGTAGAGACAATGATCACGATCACTGGCTTTCAGAGGCAACTTTGGGAAAACACAACAAAAAGACAGCCAGCCGAAAAAACAAAATGTGCAGGAGAGGGAGTGGGAGCCATCGAGGGCTGCTTTCCGCAGCGAGGAGCAGTTCAGAATGGCATTTCACGGTGCCTTTCACTACACAAGGAGGCAGCATCTGAAAGAATGCTGCTGGCCAGGGAAGGAGACAATTCTGGAGCTGTATTTTCAAAGTGCTAGGAATAAATGCTTGCAAGTTAAAAAAAAAAAAAAAAGAAGAAGTCAAATCTGTGGTCAGCAAAAAGCACGGCTGCAAATCTTCTTCCCCACTGGTTGCAATGCTATTAGGGCAGGATTAGCAGATGCTCTCTGTTCCAGGAGCATTACAGCCAGCATAATACATGTCACGCAGTGTGGGGTGGGCAGAGCCGAGTCAGGTTCAGCGGGGATGGGTGAGCGCATCCACAGAGCAAAGAGGCTTCTGAGAAGAAAAGCCAGGAACCAGTCTTTGGACTCAGACATGATAGGATGCTGGAGGTAGAAAAGATCTTTCATATTATCTTGCTGTTTCGTGATTGTCAAATGCTATATAACAGCAGAACCAGGCCAGGAGAGTAGTTCAGTGGTAGAGTTCTTGCATAGGATTCTAGCAGCCCTAGGTTGGGTCCCCAGCACCCAAAAAATGAAAACACAACTGTGTCTTTCTTTTAAATAAAATCTCATGTAGATTCTTGCCCTGCAAAACAAACAAAAAGGAAGCTATTTGGTGGGGGGATAAAGGTATGGTTTGGAGCCCTCACCTTGACGCTCCACTAATCAAAGTATGAAAACCTCTCACGAGTCTCACACATTTTACAGAGGAGGAACAGGCTCAGAGAGGGGAAGCGATTCGTCTAAGGTCACCCAGTAGATTTCAGACTAGATTTTAAGTTATTTATCCCCTTCTTCTCTCTCTCTCTCTCTCTCTCAAAAGCCTCTTAAATCTTAAAAAAAAAAAGTCATCCCACAAAATAGCTTGTTAAAGTAAATGAGAGAGCCAGCAGCATCCAAGCATAAACACTGGTTTTGGAAAGAATACAATTACATCTTCTTGTCAGCTGGACCCAAGTATAGCTTCTTGTTAGATTTCTTTTTAAGGCTTTTAGCAGGACAGTCATAAAATCCAAGGAGATTTATTATATTAATGGTCTCTTGCACCACCATAAGTCTAACTGGTTTTTATCTCTTAGAAAACATCCACTTAGGGCTGGGGATTTAAGCTCAGTGGCACGGCGCCCACCTTTCAGGCACAAAGTCCTGAGTTTGATCCCTGGTACCAGGGAAAAAAACAAAAAACAAAAAACATCCACTTAAAACCATAACTACAATAACTTAAAAATGTTTTTTACAGTTGCCACATTAAGGAAGTAATCTGAAATGCGTGGCAGATGGAGAGGCCACACCAAAGCTCTCAAACCTGGGCACACAAGGCATTTCAGACTCTCACCTCTTCTTCCCATTAGGGAGACCTTGGGAAAGTCAAACCCTGGACCTCAAGGTCTTTGTAATCTTTAAAGTGATGAAATTATTAAAGCCATGAAAAGTTAGTATTAAACAGAATCCTGACACAGAACTTCATGGTGAGCAGGGTCAAGCTGGCATTGTGCCTTTTGAATATGAAACAGAAGTCTTAGTGCCCAAGGCTGAGGACCTGGCACTACAGTTCCTGTAGAGGAGAAAGAAAGGGCTGCATGGAGAGGCTCTGGGATAAATGGGAGAGGAAGGACGACGCGGAATTAGAGACCTGCAGGCGTCAGAGGACTGGATTTGGGTGACATCCACCCTGTACACTGTATGACACCTGCCAATCTGAGATCCTTGAAATGGCTATGATAAATGCCATATGCGTGTGAAGCAAAGTCTGTGAGATATAAGCTAGAATGCTGACAGTCTTTTCTGGGTTGTTCATTAGGAATGTCCCAAACTGATTCCTTTCTTTCTTCTTGCCTTTCTTCTAATCAGTATTTCCAAAACTGTGTACCATCCCTGTGTATTACTGCGTTTCCTTCCCTAGAAGGTAAGCTCCACAGGTGCAGAAAGTGTCCTCTATTTTGTTCATTGCTGTGTCCCCTGTGCCTAGAACAGTGTCTGGCACTTAGTAGTTGCTGAGTGAATGAATTAATGGGCAAACAGAAAGAAATTGCATTTGAAGGCAATGTAGATCGTGTCTTAAAGCTGTAGTTTTCTGTCTTTTTAGACAGAAGACTACACTAAAACATTTTTTAAATGTGATATCACAGTACATAAATCAACTTGCACGTGTGTGACATATATAGCAAAGATTTCACAAAATAATACTTATTACTACTTGTGATGCATTTGATATTTTTAATTCTCTTCTATTTCATTTATTGACTCACTGCATTTATTTCAAGACTCACTAACAAGTTAGGGTCTCAGTTTGGAAGAGCAGCCACCTCTAAGCTTGGCATGGTGGCCTTGTTAAGAAAAGCACAGAGTAGAATCCTATCTCTTTGTACCTAATCTTGAAATAGGTCAAGAGCCTTAACTTAGCAAGGGCAGGTGGAGTGGCTCATGGTCACCTGTGTTCCCCAGCTCTTCCTCAGAACGGTGTGAACAGAAGCACGTAGCCAACTCCATCACCACACAGGAAGAGTGTGAGGCCCCAGAAGGAAGGGTGGCTTCCCATCACACTTCACATGTGTGTTGTCCTCCATGAGCCCACTCACCGAACAAAGTTTGGGAGCTCAGACTGGAAGGGCAAGGCGAGGAATCACCAAGCAGACTCCAGGGAGGTTTCTGGAAGGCTTCCGCTTTATTCAGGAAATGCACAGGCTTATATAGGAACAACCATGGGGGAGGAGCATGGGAAGAGCATTTAACATTTGGCAATATCTTATTGGAGGCCCAGTGGAGTGATTTTTATTGGTGGAGGGGAAGGAGTCAAGGACTAGGGGAGTGGTGTAGCCTATTGGACCCAGCATCTACACACTTAGGCAAGTTAGCTCAGCCTTAGCAAGGTCTCCGAGTTAGCTCAGGAGACAGGAGTGTGGTGCACCTGGCCCAGCCAGGCTTGAACTTCTCCCACACATGGGCAAACATACTTCCTAGAGCCCTTGCTTAACCAGATCCATCTGTGAACCTTAACGTAGGAATGGAGATCACTGGAGCCAGAATCAGATCCTTGTTCTGCCACCCAATAACAGTACAACACTCCCAAAGCACTTTGAAGCTTGGTTTCCTAACCTGTAAAATGGGGAGTTGGCTACTATGCTAATGGAGACCAGTGCCAGCACGAAAACTGATATTCTAAAAATAAGATAATAATGACTTTTACCATACCCCCATTGTGTACCATGCATGGAACCAAGCGTTCTCCAAATTTCTGTCTCATTAACCATGCCAACTCTGGGAGGATGGGGTTATGAGCCCCATTGTACAGAGGATGAGACTGATGCTCATAGGGGCTAAATAACTTTCCCCAAATCAGCAAGTGGCAGAGTTGGTTTCTAATTCATGTCTCTCTCACAACAATCACCACGTTCTCAACTACAACACCATTTCCTAATGAAGGTACTTGGGTGAAGTTTGAAAGGAAACCTTCCCCCATCTGGTTTCCCTTTAAGTTAGAAATGTTCAATTAAAGACACAGTATATAATATCAAATGACAAAATGACACCAGGAGGGTATATAAAAGGAAGAGTGTTCTCCTCCACCCTCTTCTTCTTCTTCCTCTTCTTCCTCTCTTCCTCCTTTTCTTCCCCACCCCTCTTCTTCTCCTCCCTCTCCTTCATTTTTTTTTAGCAAAACTCAAAGACCTTTGTACTGACCTATATCTCCAACTATGTAGGTATGTGTGTATGTATTTATATAAATAGACTCTCACTAAGTTGCTAATTTTCCTAGGCTGGGCTGAAGCAAAACTCAAAGACCTTTGTACTGACCTATATCTCCAACTATGTAGCTATGTGTGTATGTATTTATATAAATAGACTCTCACTAAGTTGCTAATTTTCCTAGGCTGGGCTGAAATTTGGGATCTTTCTGCCTCAGCCTCCCAGAGTTGATGGGATTACAGGTGTGTGCCGCCATGCTCAGCTCAGAAGAACGTTTTTTAAAAAGTAAAATCCAAGTATTTTGTTTAATGGATTCAATTTAGTACTTATAATAACTTTTAAATTATTTTCTGTTCCCTTTTTCTGGTCTAGATGCAAAGGTTTCATTTTTATGATAGCAACTATTTCTTGCAGTTGTAGAGCTGTAAGTTCCCTGAAGATAGAGATTGTCTTTCTCTCTCACCTGCTTTTATTGTCAGTGTTTAACACAGTGTCTAGTACATGACGAGAGATCAGTATATAATACTAAAGGATTAACAAGAACAGAGTCAGGGTGAAGCCCAGATCTGCCCACTCTCGAACCCATAGAATTTATTTAAAATAATCGTTATTTCACCTATTTTTTTTAACTCTATTTACCATGAAATGAAGCATTATAAGTTTTGGTTCCAATGCCTATATGAAACAGTAGCTACATAATTAGTTACCAAGTTCCCATTCCCTGGCTGAATCTATAATTAAAGCAAGTTCGGTAAGACATAGTTAGACATATTCCCTGGTTCCCTAAAATGCGTAACATTCACCCAGAGGACTAGACTTGGAGAAAAACATGGGACTGGAAAATATTTTTATCATACTCTAGTATCTTTGCCTTCCTTGATCACTAGGAGCAATCACAGAACAAGAAAGTATTTTTTTTAAATGAATAAGCACAAAATTTTTTAAAAGCATATACTTGCATAGAGTTTATTCACAGGGCTTCTCAGTTTTTCCACCTTACATTTTAGAAATAAAATGAATTTTGACTCAGTAGTATGAAATGATGACAGTGTATTGCAGTTTCTGTCCAGGAATGGAGGAAGGTAAGAGATGAAAGATGTATGAATAATGTCAGTGGATGGGCGTGCCCAGGAATGCCTAGGACATCACCCTGCCTTATATCTCTGGACTCATCAAGGCAGGTCTATTGGGTGGTTCTGGGGAAAAAAAGCAGGAAAAAAAAATCCTCCTTGTTTTCTTCATTCAGAGATACTTCCTCTCTGAAATGTCAACTCAGGCTGCCCTTGTCTGTGGCTTCAGTCACCTGGGGTATTGCCCTAGGACTTTTCAGTTGTATGCCCACCTATTTCTCCATTGCTCCACTTTTCCTAATTATTTACTAAGCATCCTCATGGGCTCAGTCTGCAAGGGGCCATGTGAACTACAGAGGGAAAGCATGCACATTTCTGCCTGTCCTGGGCATTACTGATAATGTGCTTGGAACTCCAGCATGGGGGCAAGGTTCCCAGCAGCTGAGTTGGTGACCTACCTATTACTACCTTCCGTCTTACCTATTATCACCTTCCACCTTTGTCACTTCTTGAGATCTTGGGAGTTTTTGTAAGGTGTCCTGAAGGGTGTGATTCTCTATTTCCCTCTGCACAGGGGGTCCCCATGACATTGGCCATTCACAGCCCTACTGCTATGACCGCAACAACACCCACATTACAGAGGTCAGTGTGACCAGCAAGGTGTGAACTCTGCAAGTGGACAGCTGGAGAGGATGCGGGGATGGCTCGGCATTGCAGGCAACTCTACTTGCCTCCTGCAGTGTCTCTAGCCCACACTGATTCTACTCTGTTCTCATTCAAAATGCTTTTCTTTGCTTTCCTTTCTTTTTTCCTCCTTCCTTCCTTCTTTTTTTCTTCCTCCTTTCTTTCTCCTTCCTTCCTGCCTGATGGAAGTGGGGCTGGCTCTCCCAGAGGCCAACTATTCTCTTTGTATTCTCCTGTTTCCTGATGAGTTTCCCTCTACAATATTTATTCTGCTCCAAAACTTTTTAAGTAATGGTTTTAAGGAGATGTAATTTGTATACTTCAAATGCAGTCTTTTGATGATAATTCAGTGGCTTTTAGATTTATTCAGAGTAGTACAACTATCACTACTATCTAATTTCAGAACTTTCCCATTGTTCCAGAAAGAAATTCCATTTTTATTAGTACCCAGTCCCCAATTCCTCCCTTCCACTACCCACCAGGAACCACTTGTCTATTTTTGTTTCTAAGGATTTGCCTATTCTGAACATCATATAAATGGAATAAACGTGTATTTCATATAAACACAAAATATGGTCATTTGTGATTGACCTCCTTCAGTTAGCACATAGGCTCATCCATGTTGCAATACATCAATACTGTGCTTTTATGATGGAATAATATTCCATTATGCATATAGGCCCTCATCTCTTAGCAGACAGCTGGTTTCTTTCCACCTTTTGGCTGCGCCAAATAATGGTGCCGTGAACATTAGCACACAGGTTCCTGGGTAGATGTATGTTTTCAGTTCTCTTGGGTATATGCCTAGGAGTGCTGTACTAGGCTAGCCCAGACCTTTTGGACACATTTCTAGCAGTCTTCATTTCCCAGGGTTTGTTCGGATTCATTAAACAAAGGGAATGACCCACCCTACGGACTCCTTTGCTAAGCCTGTGACCTATTATTTGCTTTTCCAAGTTGAACACAAGCCCAAACATCCCACTCCAAACAATACGCAGCTTTGAGGGGTAGTGTCAGGCGGGGGTCAGGGACAACTCACTGTGGGGCTGTACATTAAATAGCTTACAGCTTCCAGAGGAAGGGGTTCAGAGTCAACCCCCGGCTTTAATGTTAAAACCAAAGAAAAATTTATATCAAGCAGCTGCTTATCTGAAATCTAGTCACTCATAGGCTATTGAGGATCCTGGACTATGATGTCTGGGTGTATGCGCAGGCCCAAAGCAGGTATTTCTAATGTGGAATAAACAGTTCTCAACCTGGAATCTTCCATTTCCCGGCTCTCCACCCTGCAGTCTCCCATTTATAACTGAAGCCCGTCCCCTGCTGGCCAGGAGCAGCTAAAACCCACAACTGCAGTAGCTGAGCAGATTCCTTCCAAAATTTGAATTCTTTTTCCAGGAGCCCTTTACAAACTGCTATAATTTCTTCATTTAGAGCGACACAGAAAAATAACATCTTCTGCAGTGCATTCTTCATGTGTCCTTAATGGTTGTGGATTTTTCCTCTTGTATTTAACAAAAACAAAACTGGACCAGTTTCAGTTATCTACGAGCCACTTTCATTTGCAATAAATAACCCTTATTTGTATTTACCCAGTGCCTGCTGAGGCCTTTCTGTTCCTATCAACTCAAGAGTCACTAAAATGCTTTTGTTTGGTCAAAGCGCACAAGGGCTATGCAAGATAGGTAGTGACACAACTTATATGGTGACCACTGGCCAATGAATTTGCAAAGGTGGTTTACAGACTGAATGTAGAGCAAAGAAAGTCCCACAGACTGATCTATTGGAGTCGTGTGGGATGTACGAGCCCTCCTAGACCCTTGCAGGGCACTGGGCATATAGGGCCCTCAGAAAGACAGGCCAGCACATTGTGCCCCTCCCTACCCATCAGCACCCTGACCAGGAAGCCGATCTGGGAGCAACTGGGGGGAGGGCACCAAGGGTCAGTGTGAGCAGAAGCTTGATGGAGTGATAGGAGGAAGGTGGGACAAGAGGAAGAAAGGCCGCCCCAGGACCAAGCAAGCCACAGGGGACCTCAGGCCCAGGGACCCTATTTCCTGAGCAGGAAGTCTGTCCCCTCTCCACAGGGGATGCTCGTGGACAGCCAGAGTAATGTCACTGGTCACTGGCTCAGGCCCCAGCTGGCCTCATCATTGACCAAGAGCCACTCCCAAGGGTGTCTGGGGCTGCAGACCCCTGGATCCTGTTCTTCCTGGTCGTTCTCCTTTGTTCCCTCTTTCCTCCTCCCTCATCTTCAGCCCCGGTCCTCTGGGCTGGAGTCCTCTCCTCCCTCAGGCCTTGTAGCTCAGATCTCAATCACCTTAAGAAGGACTGGGCTTCAGTGCCCCTCAACCTTAGGCAGAGGAGTGGGTGGGGCAGCAGCTCTCCTGCTCTTCCTACCAGAGATAAAGGCTATTCTTAGGAGCAAAATAACGCTTGGCATTTGAGGAGAAGTGTGTTGCTCTCCTCCTCCCTAAAAGCTTTGCACATTACAATTCCTCCTCCTCACGAAGAACAAGAAGAGAATAGATGAAGAGGGGAGAAAGGACAAGGAAAAGAGGGAGGTGCGCTATCAAGGGAAGTGTTGAGGCCCCTCCAGTTGGTCAGACCCAGATGGTGATGAGGGCCAGGGTAATTCTAGAGTCACTTTAAGACAAGAAGACTAAAAACCAAATGAGATCCCTTTTCAGGCCTTTCCACAGCATTTTTTGTGTGGCACGTGTTCATATATGATTTTTCAGCTTGGGGAGGTCTCATTAGCATGTGCCTCTCAGGACTGCCCTTCCTGGGCCTGAGGACCTTGACAGGCAGGGCGTTCACGCCTCAGCAGTCTTTGGAGCAGCCAAGAACTCGGGAAAAAAATTTTAAAGGAGCGACACCCCCACCCCTACCCCCGCAAAGCGGAAGAGTTACATAATGTAGTTTCACTTTGGATCCAGATGGTGACGTGCTGCAAATTGGCCAGCAGGGGGCGCTCGAGCTGTGTGTCAGAAACCAGGCGCACAGGTTTCCAGGAGCCAAACTCTGGGATAAACAAAACAAAGAACTTTTGTGGCTTAGGCTCTGAACCAAGGCAAGCTTCAGCCAGGGCGGCCTAATCTGCATCCTCTGGGACCTAGCTAGAGTCTTCCAGAACCCCGTTTTAATAAGCTTTCTGGAATCTCTAGAACCAAATGGCGTTGTCTCCTGCGTCCCACATCTTTCTTTGGGGCTCTTCCGCTATTACTCTGTGTGGTGAGTTTCTTTGCTGGTACTTTGATCTGTGCTTCTTTCTTATTGTTTTTCTGCGCCATCATTGGCCCATCAATAAATGTTAATGAAAAATATGAGGTGAACCCACCCACAGACTGAGCTCCGAAAAATTTAAAGGTGGGGCCTAAGCTAACATTGTAAACAAAATCTAAAATATGCTTTCAAGCAAAAATGGCCAACTGCTGCCACGTGGCTGTGCATCCTGGCCGTTCAGGTCTCTGTCCTCCTGTTGGGGTACCCTTGTCACACCCCGGTCCTCCTGATGCCCACTGATTGCTGCAGCATTACCCCACCACCACCGTGGCCTCCAAGTGTCCTCCAGTGGGGTCTCCCTCACTAACCAGCAGCAGAAGTCGTTCTGGGTCACTTATAGAAGATTTCTATACCAGAACAGCTATAAATCCATTAATGGGGTTTGTGATTGTTGTTGTTTTATTTTGTTTTCTGAACAAGACAGCCCCCTCATTTCTTTTTTTTTTTAATTTTATTGAGTTTATTGGTACATTTTAGGGATACAGTACAGTTACATTCATTGTTGGGATCATGTACCTCTACATGGCAAGTCTTGATTCTCATTTTTTCCCCTTACCTCTGCCCTCCTTTCACCCCCTCCTCCCCTCCCCATCTACAAACACTTTATTTTCATCTTTTCATTCTCTCACATTTTTTTCTTTTCCCTTTTTGTTCTTCCCCTATGCATCACACCTTCCCTACACCTTTAGCTCCTTTCTTCAAATTTCTAAATGTCAGTAATCATATTAGAATCTTATGCATTGTTGCAGAATATTCACACCAGGGAAACTATTTGGTATTTACACATAGGCTGAGTAATTCCATTTTATAGAAAATCCACAACTTCTTTATCCAGTTTCCAACGGATGGGCAAATAGGCTGTTTCCAATATTTAGTTATAACTGTGCCGCTATAAACATGGGTGCACATACTTCTCTGTGATATGATTCTTTTAGTTCTCTTGGAAAGATACCCAGCAGAGGGATGGCTGGGTCAAATGGAACCTCCAGTCCAAGCTCTTTGAGGTATCTCCATATTGATTTCCATAGTGGTTGCACTAGTCTGCACTCCCACCAACAATGGAGGAGGGTTCCTTTCTCCCCACAACCCCGCCAACATTTGTTATTGTGTGATTTCTTGATAGCAGCCATTCTTTGTGGGGTGAGGTGGAATCTCAGTGTTGTTTTCATCTGCATCTCTCGAATGACCAGTGATGTGGAACATTTTTTCATATATTTTCTTGCTGCTTTCACTTCTTTGTATGAGAAATGTCTGTTCATTTCGGATGCCCATTTTTGGATCGGGTCTTTATATTTGGGGGGACTGATTGTTTTGAGTTCTTTATATATCCTTGATAATAGTCCTTTGTCTGAGGTACAGCTGGTAAAAATTTTTTCCCACATTGTAGATTGTCTCTTAGTTCTGCTAATGGTTTCTTTTGAAGTACAGAAGCTTTTTAGTAAGATGAGATCCCAGTTGTTGATTCTTTCTGCTAGTTCCCGTGCTACTGAGGATTTGTTCATAAAGTCTTTTCCTATACCAATGTCTTCCAGAGTTCTGCCTAACTTACTTTCCAGCAAGTTTAATGTTTCTGTTTTAATATTTAGATCTTTAATCCATTTGGATTTTAATTTAGTGCATGGCGAAAGATAAGGGTCTAATTTTAATCTGTGACAGGTTGATATCCAGTTTTTCCAACACCATTTATTAAAGAGGCTATCTTTCCTCCACTGAGGATGGTGAGCTCCTTTGTCGAAGATGAGGTAGCTGAGTACATCTGCATTTGTTTTTGTGTCTTCCAGTCTGTTCCATTGATCCTCAGGCCTATTTCTTTGCCAGTACCATGCTGATTTTATCACAGTGGCTTTGTAGTATAGTTTCAAATTGGGAATTGTTACACCTGGTGCCATGTGACTGTTGCCTATAATGGCTTTTGCTATTCTAGGTCTCTTGTGGTTCCAAATGAATTTTTGGATTCTTTTTTCTAGTTCTGTGAAATATAGTGTTGGAATTTCAATTGGCATTGCATTGAATGTATATAGCAGTTTTGGTAGTATGGCCATTTTCACTATGTTGATTCTTCCTACCCAGGAGCAGGGGGTATCTTTCCATTTTTTTATAACCTCTTCAATTTCTTTTTTCAGAGTGCTGTAGTTTTCAGTGTAGAGATCTTTTGTTTCTTTTGTTAGATTGATTCCTAGATACTTCATGTTTTTGGATGTTATTGTAAAAGGAATTTTTTCCCTTATTTCTCTTTCCATCTGTCTGTTATTTGTGTATAGAAAGGCTATTGATTTTTGGGTATTCACCTTGTATCCAGATACTTTACTGAATCTGTCAATTAAGTCTAGAAGTTTTTTGGTGGAGTTTTTTGGATCTTCAATGTAGAGTATCATATCATCAGCAAATAATGATAGTTTAACTTCTTCCTTTCCTATCTTTATTGCTTTAATTTCTTTCTCTTGTCTAATTGCTGTGGCTAATGTTTCCAGAACTATATTGAAGAGAAGTGGTGATAGTGTAGCCCCCTCATTTCTAAACCATACTGGAACTCAGGATGAGAGACTGAGGGATTCTTATTAGAAATCCTAGAGCCAAGGCTTCACCCTGAGCCTGCATCTTCTTGTCCTCCCACATACAGTTTCTCTGGCTGGTCTCACCCTGTCTTGCCAGGGAACCTTTCTTCATTCAGAGAGATTTTCTCTTGGAGATCTTCTTTGTGTTTGTCTCCAGATTGACCTTTGCTTATCACAGCACCAATATCTCTCTCAATCCTTGGGGAGAATGAGATTTAAATTCTCTTCTCAGCTTTGGGGCCCTGAGGAAATGATAGTCAGAGGCCACTATAGGGATAGAGGACAAACAAGCCCCTGGGTCCTTTACCTGTTATTCAATAAAAGCATAATTTGTGTCTTCTTCTGAGACTCAAAAGCTTAAAAGTGGTTTTTGCTAAGTGTGACTACCTTGGGCCTATAGATGCTCTATACATAACTAAAAACAAAACAAAGCTTGACATTCACTTTTTATCTTTTATTACCTTAAAACTTTGGGGACAGGTATGGAATCATTTAGGAAAAATTGGCAAAATAAAGTTTATTAGCCCTAAATATAACTAGTATCTCAACCCCCTTCAAGACCGAAGTCATCAAGATAAGAATAATGAAAGTCATTTTCAGGATTCACAGGGATATCCACTATCACTGTCTTAGTCATTTTACTTTCCACTGGGACATAATACCCTATACTACAACTTTAAAGAGAAGAGATTTATTTTGTCTCACATTTCAGTTCATAGTCAGGTGGCTCCAAGGCAGGAAGGCCTGGCAAAGGGACATGATGTGGGGAAACAGAGAAAAAAGGGAAGAGCTGGGGAGGGAGATAAACCCTTCCAGACACATCCCCAGGGGCCCACCTCTTCTGACCAGGCCCAACTCCCAAGAGCTCAGTTAGCTATAACTTGATAAGCAGACTAATCCGGTACAAGTGTAGCACCTTGTGATCCAGTCACCTCCCAAAAGCCCCACCTATGAAGTTGTGAGGCTTTGAAGGGACATCGAGATACGAGCCACAACAGGAGCTTTTACAACTTCCAGTTCCACCCCACGCACACACCCCTCGAAGTGATGCCGAGAAGTCTCCAGCTGCTGTCCTGCACCTGTAATCACCTGGATCCCAGCAGAAGGGGAGCCTCATACAACTGAGCCTGCCACAGATAGGCATTTCATGGGATCCCCCGAATACCCCAGAAGCAATAAGCAGTCCTCCAGACCCGCAAGATCAGAAATAAGGTCCAGATCAACTGGACCCCAGATCACCACATACCCCATAAAACTGGTTTCCATTCCTTTGTGTGAAAGAGCCAATCTACTCCTCTTCCTCAGAGATGTGCTTCATCCAGCCGCTCAAGCTGAAGTAATTTCTCTGTCTTCCCTCTTACTTTCCAATTAAAGTTTTTATCTATAATTTCATAGCATTGCTTAGTTCTAATTTCCATTGTCACTAAAGCAAGGACCCAGGCAAACAGGTGACATCATCGAGAAATGGGACTGAGCCTGCAAGATGACGGAAGGCGGCTGTGCCTGGACCCTACAGAGGGCTCAGGGCAGAGAGGCTCAGAAAGAGCCTGACTCAGTTCCAGACCCAGCTACTGCTGCTGTGGTGGTCAGGGTGATGGAGCCTCCGATTTCTACCCTTCATCGTCCCTGCCTCCCAGTCTGTCCTGTTCTATTTATGCTGCCATTATTTTTCAGGTCCTAGTTGTGTGTGCCCCTGAGAGGAAGACTAACATCTGATCTGACAGGACATGAAAGCCTTCCATTTTGGCACCTTAGCTTTCTCCAGGCATCAAGGAATTCAGCAGCAGTCTGATCCGATCACACCTATCTCTGCTTTGCTCTGTGCTTGGTAGCTGCTATCATTTGTTAGTTCCAGAACCACGTTTAAGAGCAAGGTAAGGAGCAGGGAGCAGACAGGGGATGTGTTGCGGTTTGACATTGAAAACTTTTCCAAGTGTTTACCCGTGGCAGCCTTGGCCATAAAGAGAGGCTGAACGGGACACAGACCTTGTACCTAGGGAGCAAATGCTTCCATTGCACAGATCCACTGTATCTCTGAAGAGGAATAAAAATTACACTGCTCCAGACAAACCTACTGTGGCAAAACGCTAGCATCATTAGGCAGGCTGCCTCTGCAGTGGGATCCGTTAGCTCTGTGAGTTCCAGAACCAAAAAAAAAAAAAAAAGGTCACAATATATTCCTTTCTATATTAAGCTTTGCATTGCTTTAGAAACTAACAAAGCACTCCTTCTCACAGACACTGTTCCCCAATTAAACATGTTGTGCTTACACAGCTGTTCAAATGTTGGTGTCTCACTTAGGTAAGGAGGAGAGGTGGGTTGCTAGCGGGGAGAGCTGGGCCCTCTGGGGAGAGGGGAGTTGTGATCAGGTAGCAGACATCATAGAACAGTTGGAAGTGTATGATTAAGGAGGCAAGTGGATAAAATATTTCTAAAATTAAGTCTGGATAAGTATAGGTGAAGAGGACTCATTATGGTAAAATATTTAACAGCATACTTTCAAGTGGAAACCTTGAGGCATGGCTAATCCCCATCTCTAATCAGAGGAGCCAGGGAAAATGAAGGTAAACTACAGGGGGAGGGGCATCTGAAGGTCACTGGGAGGCCTGCTTTTCAGGATTTGATGGCTGGGACCAAATCTTGGAAGTTGATTGGGATCAAATTAAAGTTGGAAGACTTGTCTAGCATACACAAGGCCCTGGATTCTATACCTAGCACTGCAAAAAAAAAAAAAAAGAAAAAAAAGAAAAAAGAAAACCACACAATTTAACGGCAGTTAACACTAGAATGGCTCAGAGAGAATGGCTGGGCACTTTCTTCTGGAGGCACTGACTGAAAGAACAGAACCCTCATGCTTGGAAATGCGGCAGGTAATATTAAGTGTAGAGACCTGAATAAGGTAATTTCCCAGGTTGTCTTCTAGATTGGAAAACAAAAGACCTCATACAGCTTTAGAGGGCCTTAGCAATAACTGGGGAAAAATGGGCAGCCGAAAGGCCCCCTCATCCTCCTCCACCAAGGTCCCACCAACACACCAGGAGGTCCCACCAAGCCACTTCTGTTATTTGTCTCTGGAGGGTGTGCCTAGATGTTTGTCTTGCAAAGGTGTGTGCCATCTTGGCAAATGACTTTTAGAAAGCCCATGTTTATGAGAATTTTATCTGAAATATTTGGATTGGCTGCTCAAACCATCAGTCTTCCTTCACTAGCTGTTCCCAACTTATCTTTGGGTCTCTTCCACAGTCACCAGTCACATGGCAGTGATGTAACTTAAAATCCATTCCATTTGGAAACCATTTGGCTGGTGGTACGCAACAGAAATGGAGTTGGATCAGAGTAGAGTGGGAAATGAATCACTCAGGCTTTGTTTTAGCCAGATAATATTTTCCATAAAGCAAAAGGAGCAAGAGGCCCTGAGAAAAGGGCCCACTGAGGCAGAGAGCTGCACTGGGTGCTCAGAGGCTGTTTTCCCTCAGAGCTCCATGGCACAGCCTTGAAGACAATGATCTCTGATCTTAGCTTTGCCTTAGCTTAGCTGTTTGTCCCTGAGCCATTTCCCACTCTCAGTATCATTGTCCTCAAGTGGACAATATTAGATCAGACATCTTTTACATTGTCTGTTGGCCTACATTTTATCGTTTTGTATGGTCTTATATTAATGGGATCTTTCACCTAGGTGGAGCTTTATGTTTTATAAAACACTTTCACAGCCACCCTAAGGGACAAGTGGGGTAGAAATTACTCTCTTTTTTCTACAGCCACACCACCCTGAGAGCACCCAATTTCTTCTGATCTTGGAAGCTAAGCAGGGTCAGGCCTGGTAAGCACTTGGATGGGAAATTATTCTCTTTGTTTTAGAGATTCAGACATAGGATCATGGAAGTTAAGTAATTTTTTTTCCAGTTCCAGGGATTGAACTTGGGACCTTTGCACTGAGCTACAACCCCAGCTCTTTAAAAACATTTCCTCCCCCATAAGAAAATGGATGCATATTGAGGTCATACTCTTAAGTGAAAAAAATAAGACACACGTGTAAATATCGAATAGTTTCTCTGGTGTGAAAAACTAAAAGCACAAATAAGATCCAAATTGTATAATTGACAATGTCAAATAGGAAGAAAAGGGCTAAAGGTGTAAGGGAAGTGGGAAGGGTAGGGGAAAGGAAATAAGGGAAAAGAAAAAATATAAGAAAAGGAAAAAATGGAAACAAAGTCTTTGTAAATAGGGAGGGTGGAGGGGGT
>NW_022900936.1:64246221-64254468 GCF_012274545.1 Fukomys damarensis | reverse complement strand
GGGGAAGGGAGCAGGGGGATGGGGAAAAAATGAGAACCAAGACCTGTCATGTAAAGGTACAAGATCCAAATGATAAATGTGGCTGTACTGTATACTTAAAAAGTACCAGTAATAAACTCAATGAGGAAAAAAAAAACTTTTTTTTTTTTAAATTATGAGGCAGGTTCTCACTAAGTCACTAAATTGCCCAGGGTAGGCTCAAACTTGCAATCCTCCTCACTCAGCCTTCCAGAGTGCTGGGAGTACAGGTCTGTGTGACCAGGCTGGGACGAGGTTAAGCATTTAGTATCACACAGAGAGCCAGTAAGACTGGAGCCTAGGTCACTGAACTTTAGCTCTTTGTCCTTTTAGGAGGTGGGGATCCATTCTGCCTTTCAAATCAGAAAATTATATATCTTCTTTCCAGAAAAAAAATTCAAGTTTGGGTTTTAGATGTCTTAAGCATAATATGATGATGCCAGGGTAAAAATCCCCCTCTGCTGCCCTTCAGAATCCTTGTAAATGTGCATGTATCTCACTTCTCTGACCAGATTGCGAATTCCTTAGAGGTCTGAGCCATGAGTTTTCTCCTCCTCCTCCAGCCAGTATCACAGAACTGTTGCATTGCCAAGAAGAGGAAAAAGAAAGCTGCAATATGAACACGGCTTGGTGGGACAGATGTCTCTTTCCACATTTGACCACTTGTACAACTGGTACCCTTGCACACATCCTGCCCACCTCTGTGTCCATCTTCTAGATTATCACACCATTTCCCACAGTGGTAGCAGCAGCTGCCACAATACCCTCCCCCTTGGCATGATTCTGCAGGCACAAGGTGGGTTTATAGATGAAGAGACAGGAGGCCATGGCCTGGGAGAGCTCGGCACCGGGAGCCTTACGTAAGTAAGAAGGCAGCCACTGTCTTGGCTGGGGGAGTAGAGGAGAATTGATAGAGGGGCTACTGTGGCTTTCAGTCAGGAGGGAGAGGTGGTACTGGAGGAGAAAACAGCCAGGAGTATCTGAACAAGGCTGCCAGGGACATCTGGGTGACCATCTGGCAGTGGGAGGGGAAGCAGCCCAGTGTAATGCACCAATAAGGCCAAGCCCAAGGCCTGGATGGATTCTCTGACCACTTGTACACACTTGGCACCGAACTCCAGTGCAATCTTGCTTCATCTCCCTGAACCTCTGGCATCATCAACTGTGACATCAGTCCTTTTGTGAAAGACAGGAGGGAGGAGGAAACACTCAGTAATAATCTAGAGGCAAGGACTATTGACTCAGTAAATAGACGGCCCTGATTTTAGTTCTTGGACCTTTATTGCCCTGCTTTCTTCCATTATCCTGTTTCCCAAGTCCTTACTTTCCCAAATGGGGTGGAGAAGGAAAAGGATTCCAAGACTGTGGTAAGCAGGACCACTCCCAGTAATATGAGATCATCCCTTACCCTTGGCTCAGGCTCAGTTGAGTTCCACTGGCCAAAAATCTGATTGGTCCTCACCAGGCAGAAGAACCTGAACTGCAGCAGAAGGAGGTCTTTGTCCTCTACCCCCATACCAGTGACCATGACAAAGATCCCAGGAGCATGGAATATTGGAGTCAGACAGGGCCTGCAAAATTGCACATTGGTCCAACGCTCTCACCTTTAGAAGAGGAAACTATTGGCCATGGAACAAGTCCAAGCTCACCCAGGAATTTACGGAAAACTCTGAACTCGAAGTTTAGGTGCCAAAGGTTTCCAATCCAGGGAAGATCTGAGCAGTCAAGGAAAAACTGGAATGTACAATTCTTCCTTGTGGAAACATCCGCCATGTGGGACACCTCTGTGTATCACAGTCATTCACAGAAATGCTGCCCCCGCCCGCCTGAATCTGCCTAAATTGCTGCTCTGAGTCCTCTGGCTGTCGTTTGTGGAACACTCACAAGCACTAAGCAAACATTGTGATTCTTCTACCCTCCTTTTAGCTCACTGTTTCCAAAACTTGCATCCAAACCCGTGAATCAAATCAACTCAAATAAATAGGGATTTATTGAGTTCCTTTTGGAAAGATAAGGTACTAGGTACTGATCTCTGAAATGACAAACCTGCAGTCGGGGGTGGTGGTGCACACATAATCCCAGCACTCTGAGAGGCTGAGAAAGAAGATTGCAACTTCAAACCCAGCCTGGGCAACTTACTGACAGTAAGACCTTGTCTCAAAACAAATTTTTTTAATAAAAACTAAAATCAAAAGGGCTGAGCTCATTACAAAGGCCCCAGGTTCAATCTTTAACCTTCAGGAGAGTGGGGGGGGGAGAAAGATCACAAAGCAGCAATAGAAGTTTCATGGTACAATAAATGACTATTTGCAGAATCTCCAGACTAGATCACAAGAACCAGTGGTAAATAGAAAAGAGCTGTGAGGACCAGGATTTAGCTCAGTGGTACCACGCCTGCCTCACAAGCACAAGGTCCTGAGTTGGATCCCTGGTACAAAGAGAAAAAAAAGAACCATGAATGGGGTAGTTCAGAGAGGTTCATCAGAGAGGAAGAATTTGGTTGGATTTTAGGATGAAATTTAGAAGAATGAATAGAAAAGAAGAGCATTTCAGAAACTGGTAACTAAGAAAGTATATAAAGATAGAAAAAGTCTAATTGTTCTGGGTAGTAACAATAATCACCGCAGTAGATGTGCTTATCAGATATGGTTCTCAACATCTAATACATATCATTAATTCTCCTGATCCTTGCATAAGTTAAATTATTACCGTTATTGTTCCATTTTTACATTTGGGGAAACTGAGGCATGGGGCAGTTTTAAGCAATTTAGCTGAGGACACAGTGTACAGTGACGGAGGCAGGACTTGAGTCTTCAGGTATGTACTCAGCCACGCTTTACACAATCTCTCTCATTTTGACAAGAGATGTAGTATTATTAGAAACGCTTGCTGGGGCAAATCTTAGAGGATCTTGAACACTATGCAGTATTGAAAACCTCACTTGGATTTGGTGTTTTGGGCAGTGGGAAACCATTAAACAGTGCAAGCAGGGAAGTGGTCATGGATTAAACTGAATTACACAGAAAGAAAGTCCAAAGGTTGCATTCACATAGAAAAAAGCATAGAGAAATTTATTAATGCCAAGAAATCAAATCTTTTGTCTGTGGCACCAAGAGATCAACCAAAATGCAAATGGCTCTCAGCTCCAAAGGTAGGGCCAGAGCCAGGTTTGTCCAGGGAGATGGGAGACCTCAGGTGGCAATGCGAAAGAACAGAGAGACAGAAAATGTCGGAGAGCAGGTGAGAGGCCAGCAGGATGGCTCAGGACATTAAATGCATAATTCTGAAGTATCTTAAGAGTCAAAGCTTCTGGAAGGAAAGAAAAAGTCAGCTTATCTCCTTCACTGTTCTATAATTGCAGATAATGTATTCTTTATTGCCTTTCCTCTTTTATACGCTAAAATGGAAATGTCTTTTTTTCATTCATCGGACACGTTCCCCTCCTTCAAGCCTCAATTTTGCTAATACATTCCATGCAGGACAATAAAGCCGAACTTGAACTTGTTCTTCTCATGACCATCCAGTAGGCATGACCTTCCACTATAATGAATGTGGGCGAATGAAGTAATAGGAGCCCTGAAAGGGCTGTAATTGAAATAAGAGCACTTCTTTTTTTAAATTTTCCAGGAACAGTGTCACAAAGGGGACTGATCAACCCACAGAGGAAAAAAATCAAGTAATCTGAATCCTAAGAGTAGAGGAGATAGCTGTCTTGGACGGGGCTTGGGAACGGAACATAGGAGATGAGCCATCATCCTGTTCAGATGGTCTATGGGGGATATCAGGTTTGTACATACTGCTGGACTCTGAGTCACAAAGCATGGATTGTAGGGCTGAACTCAGTCTGGGCTCCAAGAAAAATTATGTACTTAGCTTTGTAAATTGTGGTAGTCAGTATAAACATTTCCTGAATTTATGACCACACCTTAATGACCCCACTTTTGGAAATGGGCTGCAAATGTGAATTCGAAGCAGCTGTTCTGTGTCCACCCGGAGAAAGCCCATAGATAACCGGAGTGGGTGCCGCTTGAGGAATGGCTGCTAATGCCACTCAAATCTCATTCCCTTGAACATATATTTTAGTTTGAATAATGGTCAATTCACTTGTGTTAAAATGAAGGCAAAAAAAATCCTATAGGAAACTTCAATATCATGGTACAGGCGCTTCCTCTTGAAGCACATGCTTTGCACTGATACACTGAGGCTATTGGTCTCTCAGCCTCTGCTTTCCTCTCAGCTGTTGCTACTGGAGAAGACGAATTCATGCTAACACTGAGTCATTTCTGATGGGCGCTGTGCATGAGAAGTTCGGAAATACGTCCCATTCCCAGATTCAAGCTCCAGGAACACGGTCAAGTCTCTCAGTTCCCATGCAAACCCTTAATTCTTCCATTTCAGCCAGAGCTGGGATCCCAGGCACAAAGAACAAAACCTAGCATATTGTCAACTTTCTGTCACTGGGAAAAAATATCTGAGCTACTTATAAAGAGAACAGATTTCTTTTGGCTCGTGAGGCTTCAGAGTTTCAGTCTGTGATCGCTTGGCCCTGTTTCTTTGGAACTGTAGCAGCACAGTACAGCATGGCAGGAACATATGGCAGAGGAGGTCTGCTCACTTGGAGGACAGGAAATAAAGAGAGGAAGGAGACAAAGTCCCAATAGCTCCTCCAAGGGTGCATCCACCAGTGCCCAACTTCCTTCAGCTAGGGCCTAACCCTTATGGGTTCCATCACCTCCTAGTAGTATCACAGGCTGGTGACCAGGCCTTTAACACATGGCCTTTGGGGAACATTCAAGGTCCAAACTATAGCTCCTGGATATCCATGTACCCCAGGAACAATTCTTTCTAGTTTGGCCCTCCCAGTATGCCGGGTTGAGTTCTTGAGGTGAACTCTCACACTGGTTTCCCCTCTTAAATTCTGACTTATTGTCCCACCTGGAACTCTGCTTCTCCCCCTAAACTAGATACTTGACCCAACTCATTGTGCCATGTCCCTTTTTCTTACTAGCTGGATTTCTGTTATGCTAGCCTGTCGCGAGCCGGCGACGCAGAGCACTGTCCAGCAGTGCCTCAAACCTGAAAGAGCAGCGGGGTGGAGATGGGGCAGAGAGAAAGGAAGGACGCCAAGACAAGAGTCTGATCAAGGCGACGTTTATTGCCGGCAAGCACCGGCCTTTTAAAGCAAAAAAACCACAAACTATTATGGGATGGGTTTACCATAGTAACTGAAAGGTCACACAGGAAAAGAGCAAACAGGTTCACCAAAACAACCCACCGTGAGTAGTAGTAACCCAGACAACCACACATCTAAAGATCAGAGACAAGCAACTGTAACTTTCAGGAATTCCACAAAGAAAACACTCTACCTGCTAAACTGGAGAAACTTAACACATATAGAGTTACTAAAGTTAGCAATACTTACAACCAATACTCATGATCCCCACAATTCCTCCCTTTTTGTTTTAAAACTTTGGTTCCATAGCAAGAAGAAGCTTAAGAGAAAGTATAGGCATGTCCGAGCCTGTCTTAGGTTGGGAAAAGCATTTGGCTGTCTTACCCATCATTGGGGTCATCTGTCTTACAGGCCTATAACATGATGAAGATTTAACAGAAGCCCCTGTCTTAGGTTGATCAGTCAAACCTTTTCCTCTTACCCGTCTTTGACTTTCCGGACCCTCATTGAAGCTCTTTTTATCTGAGCGAGGTAAATGCCCAAATTTTCGGAGGACCCTTCCTTAAGGGCCATGAGCGCATGTAATGTTTTGCGCTGTATATAAACCTGATTTGAGATAACACAGTATTTATGATATTTCACATATTAGAGGCCCCATGCCAAAAACATTCAAACTAAGGCTAGTAACTTTGACATCTGACAATACGCGTATTTCCCCCAATGCAGCAGCAGGTTTCCAAATGTTGGTTTGAGGAAAACGTGAATCTGCTCACCAAAGTCCTACAGACAAGCTTAAGTCCATGGAATATTCGAGTGACCAGTCCAAAAGTCATTGGGGTCATCTGTCTTACAGGCCTATAACATGATGAAGATTTAACAGAAGCCCCTGTCTTAGGTTGATCAGTCAAACCTTTTCCTCTTACCCGTCTTTGACTTTCCGGACCCTCATTGAAGCTCTTTTTATCTGAGCGAGGTAAATGCCCAAATTTTCGGAGGACCCTTCCTTAAGGGCCATGAGCGCATGTAATGTTTTGCGCTGTATATAAACCTGATTTGAGATAACACAGTATTTATGATATTTCACATATTAGAGGCCCCACACCAAAAACATTCAAACTAAGGCTAGTAACTTTGACATCTGACAATAAGCGTATTTCTCCCAATGCAGCAGCAGGTTTCCAAATGTTGGTTTGAGGAAAACGTGACTCTGTTTTCCAAAGTCCTGCAGATAAGCTTAAGTTTGTGGAATTTCGAAATGACCAGTCCAAGACTTTCGAGATGTGTCATTAAATAACCTTTCCGGAAGTATAGTAACATAACATCATAGTATTAAGGACAGTGGAGGTTCACCAGTCCCATAAATCCTCATTCTGGATAAAGAAGGGAAACTTTGCTTTTTGGAATGAGATTTCCGCTTGTGCACCGAGACACATCCTGGAGTTTTCTCTGCTGCTTCAGTGTTGGGGTCCCAATCCGGTCTCCTCAGTGGAAACCCAGCGTCAAGCTCTTCAGGGACAGTGGTAGGTCTATAAATGTACCTGTAACCATAAGTAGGTGTAGCAGAAGAAAAAGGAGAATACCTGGACAAAAAGGTTATTATCATAAACAATATGCTGGGAAACCTGCATGGTCAAACAATATAAATACATCCTGTATACCAGACATGAATTCTTATGTCCTGAAATGTAGCTTTGTATCAACAGGATCTCCCCCCCTTTTTTTTTAATAGCAAATAGTATATTGTGAAGATAACCATCAAAAACATGTTACAATAACATATTTATAATTCAGACCTTTGATGATAATCAATATAGACATTTTTAACAACATATTTAACAAAGCATATCTTTTTATAAGGCTATAAAAATTATCTTGGTGGCTCCCATTAGTGAATAAAGATCAAATAAATTTTCTGAGCAGCTGCTTCTTTATTCACCAACAGGAGTGTATCCAAACTTAAAGGTTGTATTTAATTTTCTTTTAGTTTTTTATTTGATCCTATAAAGCCAGGTTGTAGAAATCAACAATCCACTTGCATTTGACGTCATTCTGATCAAAAACATATAAACATCTTTGAACATTTAAGACAGACAAACATATAAGACAATTTTAACGAGTGCACTCAGATGGTTTTGGCCAATTGAACTATAAAATCTTTTTGTTATGACTAGTCAAAATTTTTGCAGATCAAAATTAACAGAGATCTCTTGTAGAATTAGGGTTAAAGGAATGAATACTCTTCTTGACTGTAAATGTAAACCTTTTATAACAAACTTGAAACCAACAATCAAATATTTTATAAATCATTTCCATAAACATTCTCTACATTCTTAGGTAAAAAGAGGAACATACAAAAACCTTTCATGTTAAAAGTACAACTCTTACTTATAGCTTTCCTAATATTTTTCTATCTCATTTACTATCAGCCTTCTGTAACAAACTACTATTTTGTTCTTTATTTTGGTCTATAGTAAGTTTAGAACATACCCTCGCTTGGAGTGTGTGTGGGAAGGGACAGGCTGGTCAACAGATACAAAGTCAAAGCCACAGTCAGATGGGAAGAATAAGTTCTGGCATTCTATCACACTGATTATTATAGTCAACAGTACTGAAGAGTACTTCAACATAGCTGCAAGACATGATTCTGAATGTTCTCATCACTAAGAAATGATAAATGTTTGAAATGGTAGGTAACCTAAGCATCCTGAGTCGATCGTTTCACAATATGTAAATGTAATAAAATACTACACTGTATCACATAATGATACACAAGATTATCAAAATAAAATAATTTAAAAGAAATCCTACAAATCCATACAATTTGTGTGTCAAAAGCTATTATACCATACATAAGAAATGACACTAGTATACACATACTAAGACTAGCAGGCTTATACAAAATAATCTTAGAAACAATTAAAATAGTTAAGAGTAGCTATAGTAGCTAAACAGATATAAATAATGACCTTACCTTATCTTCTAAAACAATTAGGTTTCTATCTTCAACACTGAACGTCCTTGCATATTACCTCAAAATGTTAATTCCTTGTCTAACC
>NW_022900936.1:64242290-64246199 GCF_012274545.1 Fukomys damarensis | reverse complement strand
AGTTTTTTATTTGATCCTATAAAGCCAGGTTGTAGAAATCAACAATCCACTTGCATTTGACGTCATTCTGATCAAAAACATATAAACATCTTTGAACATTTAAGACAGACAAACATATAAGACAATTTTAACAAGTGCCCTCAGATGGTTTTGGCCAATTGAACTACAAAATCTTTTTGTTATGACTAGTCAAAATTTTTGCAGATCAAAATTAACAGAGATCTCTTGTAGAATTAGGGTTAAAGGAATGAATACTCTTCTTGACTGTAAATGTAAACCTTTTATAACAAACTTGAAACCAACAATCAAATATTTTATAAATCATTTCCATAAACATTCTCTACATTCTTAGGTAAAAAGAGGAACATACAAAAACCTTTCATGTTAAAAGTACAACTCTTACTTATAGCTTTCCTAATATTTTTCTATCTCATTTACTATCAGCCTTCTGTAACAAACTACTATTTTGTTCTTTATTTTGGTCTATAGTAAGTTTAGAACATACCCTCGCTTGGAGTGTGTGTGGGAAGGGACAGGCTGGTCAACAGATACAAAGTCAAAGCCACAGTCAGATGGGAAGAATAAGTTCTGGCATTCTATCACACTGATTATTATAGTCAACAGTACTGAAGAGTACTTCAACATAGCTGCAAGACATGATTCTGAATGTTCTCATCACTAAGAAATGATAAATGTTTGAAATGGTAGGTAACCTAAGCATCCTGAGTCGATCGTTTCACAATATGTAAATGTAATAAAATACTACACTGTATCACATAATGATACACAAGATTATCAAAATAAAATAATTTAAAAGAAATCCTACAAATCCATACAATTTGTGTGTCAAAAGCTATTATACCATACATAAGAAATGACACTAGTATACACATACTAAGACTAGCAGGCTTATACAAAATAATCTTAGAAACAATTAAAATAGTTAAGAGTAGCTATAGTAGCTAAACAGATATAAATAATGACCTTACCTTATCTTCTAAAACAATTAGGTTTCTATCTTCAACACTGAACGTCCTTGCATATTACCTCAAAATGTTAATTCCTTGTCTAACCGTTAAACCAAGCAGAGTTCTGTGCTTGTCTTGCAGCAATAATAGCTATCACAACATCTTAACCTCATCAAGAAGTTCAAACACAAAAAGAAGACATGTCTGAGCTTACAAATCATGCTAAATATTTCACCTTCACAATTAAAAGTGAAAGCTTTTCAAAGAAAAGGACTAAACCAAATTATAACCCCATAACATATATTCTTCTGTAGCCCCAAGATCTGGCCCAAAAAGCTCTGTGAAGAAATTATTAGTCATATTAGTGGTATCACACTATTTTAATCCAAATTGTCAAATCAACACTAGCCAACTAACTGAATGCATATCAATATCATCTTCATTCCTATATTAATTGCAGGAGTTAAACACAGAAAACACATTCAGAAAAAAAAAATACCTAGGAAGTAACACTCAATTGATGCTAGTCTTCATTAATAACACTATAAAGCATATTATTTTTCTGAGCCTAGTCTACCATCCATATTTAAAGTCAAATGATTAGTCAAAGACTTGAAAATCTTCCAAGTAATTGCAAGGAAGTTCCAAACTGGCACTGAGGGTATTAGTATTATGTAACAAGGAAGTGAAAGAAGTTAAATAGATGAAAAAAAACAAAAGAGTAGGATATCCAACACCCCATTTTCAAATTTAAAATCATATTGTCAATCATACTGACCAAAGCAGTTCAAATTCAAAGTCTGTGCTATGAAACTGCATAATTATGTTCTATTAAGGGTTGGATAACACTAACGCACCATAACAATTTGCTTCCTAAATTATTTCCACTTACAGATAAAAGACATATGAGAAATAAGGTTAACTAAACTTACATATAAATCCAAGAAAAGTTCTCAGTTTGATTTAAAAACAAAACAGAAACAAGCTTCAAAATAAATCACAGTATCTTCTATTTATATATAACTTAGCAAAAGCTTCAGTAAATGTCCAAGTTTTAGCATACATTGTCACTGTCTTTAGATATTCCAATTAAATGAACCACTCTGTCCTTGGTCTGAATGAATAGAAGCCTGCTAAAACAAATGCCAATGCGTTTAAAAACTTAAGAACACAACAGTTTAAAAACATAATCCTCCCAGATGGAAGGGAAGGACTCAGAAGTTCAATAACCAGTTCACTAAAGAAAATGACAGCTAAAATCTTTCTGAATACAGATTCTAATATAGATTTCATTATTCAAATTCCCCCCACATAGTACTGGAAAAATATGAGGCAATTTCACAAAAAATCACAAATTTAGTGGAATAATTATAACTGATATATAAATAAGGATTTACTAAAAAAGGCTTCCAGGAGTGATATTTCAAATCAAAGTTTTAAATACAAAAGGTGTCTTATGTTGCTTAATCATCCCAAGTTTCCGATGCTCTTTATTCTACAGTTATAGATTTGGCTAGATTCCGTGGGAAATCAACATCATAGCCTCTCAACACAACAAGGTGGAAAGCCAGCAACTGTAAGGGGATCACACTGAGAATGCCTTGCAAGCAGTCCACTGAGTGGGGCACCTTGATCGTCCTTTTCGTGTTCTTAATGGTCTCAGTATCCGCCTTATCACAAATTACAACAGGGCGACCCTGCCGGGAGACCACCTGCTGATTCAGTTTAAAGTATCCTTTTTCTGCTTTTAGATTGTTACATCTTAAAATTTAACTGGCTGCCAATAGAACAGTATTAACCTAAAAGAACAAGTTAACCCTATAATCGCAGTATAAAACAATGCACAAGAAGTGTTACCAAAACTAGTTTTCACTAACAGTTGACTGTCGCAGAGCAGAAGTGTGAGCAACTCCTGGGCTGGAGCAAAAGAAGCCAAACAATGTAAGACAAAGACTTATGAAGACCAAACTGAAAGAAGAATCAGGGACTCTGTCAGGGAATCTCCTTAATCTCCTGTTCCAAAACCAGAAGAACTCTCTCTCTCAACCAGAGGGTCTTGAGGAGGGGAAAAAATCAACCTCCCTCCCCATAAACAGAGAGACAGAGTTCCTACCAGAGGGGCAAAGAACCTCTTTGGCCCCTGTGGTGGGGAGTCCATTAGCATGTCTGCCTGTAGCTCCCTCCCTGCCTCCAAAATGATCCAGATCACAACTTACCAATTCAGATATTAACAGGAAAAGAAAGACACAGAAGCAAAGAAAGGAAACCAAGGACAAACTATTTCTACAAATTCTAATAAATTACACAATTGTTGGTGCCCTACTCTAGCACCACCGACACACAATAAATCTTTAAGCTGGTGGCTGTATCTTGGACAGGCCAATTCTTGGGCCAATGTTGTTGAGCTATCACAGTCACATCAGCTCCAGTATCTAAAATTCCTTTGAATTGTTTTTTATTAATCCAAATTGTTAATTCAGGTTTATCTTTTGGATAGGCATGACCCAAAATGCATCAGAAGACCCAAAGGCTCTATTTTGCCTATTTTGAGGAAATAAAAACCTTCCTTGTTCTATATAAGGACAAAGCAATATCTGTGCTATCCGCTCCTGAGCAGGGATAACAGTAATGACATCAGGTGATGAAGCTAACATTTTTATTTCATCCGTATAATCTGCATCTATGACTCCTGGATGAATATGAAGCCCTTTTAAAATCCAACTACTTCTTCCTAGGATTATTCCAACACTGCCTTTCGGAAGGGGTCCAAATACTCCCGTGCGGAGAGCTTGTGTTCCCATCTGAGGGGTTAACACTATGTAGGCGGAGGTGTTTATCTAAGCCTTGTACATCCCTTTTTTGTAAGCACTCATTTATTAAAGACCAGAAAGAAAATGTAATGGCTGGTACACTGTCAGAATTATGACTCCTTAATTTTTCA
>NW_022900936.1:64215863-64242255 GCF_012274545.1 Fukomys damarensis | reverse complement strand
ATCCACACAATCAAGAAATTGAAATAATGACTTTTTCTTTGCCTTAATTCCTTTCTCCCTGAGTAAAGACTGAATTGCTATGCTGAGTTTCGTCTTAGATCCTATGTGCCCCATTGGTACCTGCTTCTCCGAGGATTTTCCCCGCCGGGCGTTCCAGACAGCGGTGTCCTCCTTGTTTCGGTTCGGCCGAACCCTTTTTGACAGCAGGCTTCATGGATTGCTCACCGATCGCCGCTTCAATCAGGTCCCTGTTCGGGCGCCACTTGTCGCGAGCCGGCGACGCAGAGCACTGTCCAGCAGTGTCTCAAACCTGAAAGAGCAGCAGGGTGGAGATGGGGCAGAGAGAAAGGAAGGACGCCAAGACAAGAGTCTGATCAAGGCGACGTTTATTGCCGGCAAGCACCGGCCTTTTAAAGCAAAAAACCACAAACTATTACGGGATGGGTTTACCATAGTAACTGAAAGGTCACACAGGAAAAGAGCAAACAGGTTCACCAAAACAGCCCACCGTGAGTAGTAGTAACCCTGACAACCATACATCTAAAGGTCAGAGACAAGCAACTGTAACTTTCAGGAATTCCACAAAGAAAACACTCTACCTGCTAAACTGGAGAAACTTAACACATATAGAGTTACTAAAGTTAACAATACTTACAACCAATACTCATGATCCCCACACTAGCCCATGGAATCACTGTACCCTAGGATGGGACAGGTTGACCTCGTATTGGTCCTGTTCACTTCATTCAGTGTGTCCCAGCAACAGTGGTACCTTCCCCTAGGTGAGGTATTGGACACTTGAAGGGGAATTTTTGGTTGTCATAATTACTGGGAGTGGCACCAGGTCGTTTATAGGAAGGGAACCAAGGGTACCAGCCATCCATATACAGCACCAGCACCAAATCAAGAAATGACATGTGTCCTGTGTTTGCAAGTCACACTGGACATGCCCCAGAAAACTGCTTATAATTATTGGAGTGAGGAGCTCAATCCACTTTCACTTGAACTCCCAAATTATTTTTGCAAAATTCTAATATATGCTAAATTTTTCAATAAATGTCCTCAAAGCACTTTTAAAGCAAGAGAAGATTATGCATGGTGTGGCTCAGAACTCTAGCGACAGTAGTCACAATGCCAGAAAAGCACTTCACTGACTGTCACATTGCTCTTGGTATTTCAGGTGACAGCACACTTGTCTCTATCTGCATTGGTCTTTGTCGTATTAACTCTGATCTCAAAGCCTCTACTTCCTTATGCCGTCTGGTTAATCAACCCCACACAATAACAGGCTTCACTGCATCTTATTTGAGTATAAATTATTCTTCTTTAACCACATTTTATAGTTAGAGCATTATGTTATAATTTTAAAATATATGTGAGTATTGATATTTGCAAATTTATTTTCAGGTCAGTGTATGAGAGGCAAAAACATATTCATTTAAAAATCATCCATCGGGCCTAGGGGTGAAGCTCAGTGGTAGAGCACTTGCCTAGCATGTGCAAGTGTCTGGGTTTGATCCCTCACACAAATACATGAAAACAGGCTTTGAGTCGGCGAAGGCTGAAAGTCGTTGTTGGCTTAAGTAGACACTGCAGTGCGATCTATTAAAGCCAGAAAGGGAGCGTGACAGTGCTGTGTGTACTGGGAGAGGGTTCAGGGGGGTTTCCAGAGCAGTACCCACTTGAGGAGCTTACCACTTTCCAAACTCCTCCATTTACCTTCAGTGGGATCTTCAGAGTTTTCAGAGTCTAGGGTCACTCAAATCAATAAAATCCATGTGCCTCATCTGATAGCCATTTTGTCGGCATACACTGGGAGAGGTATCTTCTTCCCAGAAGTAAGAAGCTCCTGTCCACTCTTCAGAGCAGCCCTGGAAGCACAAGAACAGATGAACCTGAACGCTGTGCAGGAGCACCTGGGGTGCTGGGGAGGGCCCTGCGGAGGCGCTCCTGTCCCACAGCACAGCCTGCTACTCTTGCTTCTCCAGCAACCCTGGGGCACCAAGAGCAGTCGGTCCTGGGCATGGTGCTAAGTGCTTGGGTGGGCACTGTCAAGTTATGATTCTTTGGGTTTTCATTCCTGTACCCAAGCTGTCCACCTCTCCTTTTGTCCAGCCTCACTATCTTCACCTCCACCACCTTCACACAGACTTTTGCCAGGCAACATACAATACAGTGGATTAAATTTCTTCTACTAAATGACATTTACATTCTGGACCTTCCTTTCTTTGATTATACTCAAATAGTCTACTTTGATTGTAGTTTTATGAGGTCTGTCTATTTCAGTCTCTTGCTTTTCTCCAGTAGGCGGCTAATCATACCCATTGTGCATGGATTTTACTAGTTCAACTAAGAAGGTGACCTTCTGTCCCTGATCTCCAGATTCACAGAGAGGGAGGCTTTCCATTCCTGCTTTCATATCCTGCCAAAATTGACATCAGGAAGCGAACTGATCTAGCCTTATTTACAGGTCTGCATCAGCTTCTGCAGCTGGGAAAGCTCTCCTGATTCTGATTGCAATTTGGTAAAGCAGAGTCCCACTTCACTCCAGCCTCCCACCACCTCCCATGTGCCCACCCTGAGAGGCAAAGTCCTAGCATAGTTCAAGCTGGAGATTACCCAAACTATGACAGTAATCCATCATAGTTCAGAAGAGGTAACACTGGCCTCAGGGTATTGTTTATTTTTGCATATACAGGCACTTTCACTTGCATAAACTGGCTAGAAATGGAGTGATGTGTTCCTTACTTAGATAGTCTAGTTAGCTAAGAATCACCACAGACAACATAGATAGGTAGTAATTCTTAAAGAATTATTGAGGAAATACAGTTAATCTGGAGCCTGTATTAAATACAGTTTAGTTGCATTTTGGCAGTCCAGGAGGGTAAGCCTTTGGGGAAGCAAGACTACCTTCTGCATCCTTTACTGTTAAATAAAAGACTGAAATAATGTTTACTCAAGCTGTTCATTTCAGTCACCCAAATATTGTCAGATCTTATCATTGTCCTCTGCTCCTTGACCTCCCTGAGTTGAAGCTTGTGTTAGTCTTCCTATGCTTATGAGGATCTGTGTCACTTTACCCTCCTGCACCTTCAGCCACTCTTGTATCACCTTCATGAAGCTCATTGGTTGACTCTGAAGAGAGCTTTTCCCACCAAACCAAGAATTTATGTGAGTACACTTCTGTAAGACTTGCATATGATGCCATTTCTCCCCTCTTCCTCATCTGTGGTGTAGTAGAGCCGCAAAGCATTTTCCCAACGAGGGATGGAAGTGCCCGGCTCTGTCCAGCTGGAGCCATGGGACTAGTTTGGCGGAAGGACTGTGAGTGAAAGCATAGGCCACCCAGGGACACAGTGGTTAAGTGTCCAGGGAGCCTGCTGAGTGCTGTCTTCCCTTCCACAGCATTCCTAGAGTCCTCATGAAGATGGCTGTGTGACAGGATGGAAGAAACTTATCCCTGAATCAGAGAAGGTCCCCAGAGAGCCACCCAACCAAGAATACTCACATTGAACTTTATATGAGGAAAAGAATTATCAAGCCTCAGAGACATAAATATTGCGATAGCTACTAGGTTACTCTGGCTAATAAAGGAGGAATATTAGGAAACTATTGCAATATTTAAAGATATAGACTTTCTATGTTAAAGGATAGGAGCCTGTAGTTTTCAGTTCAGGCTTCTCTAGAGAGAATGAATGATAGAAAGAAAGAAAGATGATAGATGATAGATGCAGAAGTAATAGATTGGTAGATAGATGGATAAAAAAGTTTTTTATTGCAAGAAGTAGATCACATTATTACAGAGGCTGAGAAGTCCCAAAATTGGCTAGCTGCAAGCTGGAGATCCAAAGAAATGGCAAAGGCTCAGCTGACATCCACAAGCTATAGAACCAGGGAAACTGAGCCGTACATCTAAGTATAATATGCAGGGCCTGAGAATCTGGGGAAGAGTGGGGGTTCACAGGATTGGTGCAAGTTCCAGAGATCAAAAGCCAGAGAACCTGGAGTCTGATGTCCAAGGACAGGAAAGAAGGGTATTCCAGATCTAGAAGAGAACGTGATTTTGCCTTTTGTCTGCCTTTTGGTTCTATCCAGGTCCTCAGCTGGTTAGATAATGCCTGCTCACACTGAGGGCATCTTCCTCACTGAGACCATCAAACCCTATGGGTGTTTCCTCTAGAACCACCCTCACAGACACACCCAGCAGTAACACTTTCCCAACTAATCTTTCTCAACCCTTCATCTAGTGAAGTTGGCGTTGAAATTAACCATCACAGAGCCCTTGGAGAAGATCAGTGGGAGATGGAATAAAAAGGGATGATAGTTTTTGGAGAATACCAGAAGGAGCTGGGCTCTAGAGCACAGGGAGCAACAGCTCTTTGACAGGAGGACAGATGAAGAAATATCTATTTATTTAAAGCAGGAGAGAAGACACACAGATAACGTCTATAGGTATCCAGTAAGAAACTACCTACTAGCTATATTTTCTCTAAGAAGCAGGCAGTGAAGATATTTTCTTTTTTCTTCAGCTTTAATTGAGTTTATTGGTACATTTTAGGGATACAGTACAGTTACATTCATTGTTGGGATCTTGTACCTCTACATGACAAGTCTTAGTTCTCATTTTTTCCCCTTGTCCCTGCCCTCCCTTCACCCCCTCCTCCCCTCCCCATCTACAACCACTTTATTTCCATCTTTTCATTAACTCACATTTTGTGAAGGTATTTTCTAAGGGAGTAAGAGAATGGCAGTAAGGATCTTGCAAAACAAGATCAATATTAATAATAACTCTTATGAAGAATGCGAGAGGAGACATTTCACAAGTGAAACATCCTCAGATCCGTGGGTAAATGAATTTGCTCCCAGCCGGGACATCATTCTGGGTGGAGGAAGCATAGAGGCATGTTTTAGGGTTGAGCCAAAGGTAAGGGACTGCAGAGTAGTTATGCAAGAACAAAAGTGTGGGAGAATGGTCTTGGCAAGTTAGTATTGGTCTAGCTGCCACAACAAAGACTCCAATAATCCAGTGGCTCAAACAAGACAGAAGTTTCCTATTTGGGGAAAATGGATTAAATATATTTCACACTGAATGAAGCTCTTTGGGGACTCTGAAAATTAAATGATGGCTGGTGATTGGGAAGACCAGAATTTGAAGTAACATAAAACATGTGACGAGTTTGCTGTTTTTTTCTTCAGTATACCCAGGCTGAACTTCAGGGTGTTGAAAACCAAAATGTAACAAGGAGAAGCCCCTAACTCTGGCTGTAAGAGCAGGGGAGGAAATTCTAATGCTCATAAGGAATGGAAGAAATCACCATTTCCTTATTTTTTTTTTCCTGTCTCCATTTTTTCATACCTATCTCCACGGTAGCATGGTAGTATCAGCCACAATGATGGCAAAGGGACTGCAGGAGTCTAAATTGTAGAAAGGAGCTGTGATCCTCTGAAAGTGGATGAACCCACAATGCTTTTATTTCCTCTTTCTTTCTTGCTGATTGGTCTTGAACATCTTGAAAAAGTATGTGTATATCAGAGTAAATAAACAACGTCCCAATTTTCTGTTTGGAGAACCAAATAAGGAGCCCCAAGGAAACAGAAGGTACTGAGAAGATGGCTATAACAGAGGAGATTAGGAAAGCAACTCCAAAAAGTTGCTTCTGGAGCAATCTTACAAGAAAGACCCAAGCCCAGGTTATTTAATTCATGAATTTGCCTAATATTTAAAGAAGTAATGACATCATTTCTATAAAATTTCTTCCAGAAAATAGAAAGGAAGGAAACACTCCCCAACTTTACAAGCTAACATTATCTTGATACCAAAACCAGATACACTTAAAAAGAAAGCCTAACCCCACTGTACTTCATAAATATAAATAGAAAAATCCCAACAAGATGTTAGCAAATCTAATCCAGCAATATATAAAAAAGAAAATAATAAAATACAGTATAATGAAAGTTAATCCTAGTAATGCACTTTTGGTTCAATATTTGAAAATCATTTAACATAATTCACCATATTAATATCAAAAGACAGCCTTAAGAAAGTCAAAAGGCAAACAAACTAGCAGAAATAAAACATTTGTGAAACAAAACTTTATACATGACAACGGACTTGTACTCAGAAAACATGAAAGAATTCTCCAGACTTGACAGAGACAAACTGAACACAAAACGTGAGCAGATCTTTTTGTATTAATGGTCCACAAACACATGAAAAGATGCCCCTAATCTGTCATCATCAGAGAAATGCAAATAGGAACTAGAATGAACTCTCTAGAGTGGCTGAAATTAAAAAAGCTGGCAATACCAAGTCTTGGTAATGCAGGGCAATAGGACCCTTATGCACTGTAAGCAGGTATGCAGTATAGCATACTTTAGAAATCAGTTTGACAGCTTTCTAAGATTAAACATTCTCTCGCCACTCCTGGATATTTGTCCAAGAAAAATGAAAACATGTCTACACAAAACTTATACACAAGTATTCATGGTATACACATTATTAATAGTCAAGAATAATAGCAGTAAAAATGTACATACTACCAGTAATCAAAATATACCACTACTATATATCTCTGCAACAGAATACTACTCAGGGAGTAAGAGGATTGAATTACTGATAGGCATAAAACTATGGATGAATCTCAGAAACATCATGCTAAATGAAAGAAAGTCACAAAAGGCAACTGTATTTGTCAGCTTTTCTAATTTAAAGGAGGATGTGTTTATTTTTGCTCCTGGTTTTGTGGTAGAGGCTTCAGTCCGAGTTTGGCTGGCCTCCAGGCAGAAACACCGTGATGGAAGGGTGTGACAGAGCAAAGCTGCTTAGTTTATGTCTGCTGGGAAGCAGAAGAGGAAAGCAGTGCCAGGGAGGAAGGGGCTAGGACCAGATAGACACAGCACCCTGGGTCACACTTCCAAGACACACCCAGACATAGCCAGACATGTGCTTTACCCTCCCCTAGGTGGCTTACAAGCCAGTCCAGCCTAACTGTCACAGCAACATACTGTATTAGTCTTGCTTATAATACATTTTCTTTCTTTCTTTATTTATTTATTCATTCATTCATTCATTCATTCATTCATTCATTTATTTATTTATTTGTGGTACCAGGGGTCAAACATGGGAATTTATTTATTCATTCATTCATTCATTTATTCATTCATTCATTCATTCATTCATTTATTTATTTATTTGTGGTACCAGGGGTCAAACATGGGACCTTGGCTTGCGAGGCAGGTGCCAGAACCACTGAGCTAAATCCCCAGCTTATAATACATCTTAAACCAACAGTGGTTCCCTAGGGCAAGAATGGGCTGCAAAAGGGCTGAAGGGATTTGTTGAGAGTGGAAGTGTTCTAAAACTGGACTGCAGAGGGTGGTTGCACGGCTGTGCAAAATTAAACACTCATCTAACTTTACACTTAAATTGGGTGAATTTTAGAATACCCAAATCATCCCACATCGCAGATGTAAAAATAAAAATGAAAGTTAAGCAAAGCTATTTTCAGAAAAATGAAACCTGAGACTTCAACGCTGGGAGTTGAGAACGAGAGAAACATGACCGAGTTCTTTAGGCTGAAGGACAAGGACTCAGAGGGGGTGGTGGACATACAGGAAAGCATAAAGAGCACCGCAAGGACAAATACGTGGCTCTACTTAGAAGAAAGTTGTTCTGGGCACAGTAGCTCACTTTTGTAATCCCATCATTCTGGGAGACTGAGGCAACAGGATTACAAGTTTAAGGTCAGCCTAGGCAAGTTAGCAACTTAGCATGACCTTATCTCAAAAAACAAAAAATCAAACAAGTGAAAAACAATTTCTTTTCTTTGGAGGAGCTGAGGATATTGCTCGGTGCAAAGCCCCAAGTTCAATCACACACACACACACACACACACACACAATTGTTTTTTGTTTTTTTGTTTGTTTAAAAGGAAAACAATAGTAATATAAATAAATATAACATACCGGGTAATAATACTGAAAACTGTGTGAGAGAGGTATATTAAATGCAGTTAAACAGTTGCAAAGGACTCTGCCATATTTAGGAAGTGGTAAATCCAAAATTGTTCATTTAAAGTAAGCTGTAACACATGAAAGATACTTGTTGTTATCTGTAGGGTAACTACAAAAAGAATTACTTAGGAATATACAACTCTAAAGCAAATAAGGGAGAATATGGAATAATAAAATATGTTTTCATAATCTAAAAGAAGGCAAAAAATGAAAAATAAAGGAACCAACTGCAAGAGGACAATTGAAGAAAAACACGAAGTTTTAAGCTGTGTCATTGTTTTAAATGTAAATGGTGTGCAACCCATTGAAAGATAAAAGCTTGTCAAGCAATAAGGAACAAAACTTAGCCATATTCACTTTACAGTCACACATCAGAGGAAGGTTGAAAATAAATAAAAGATTGATTTTGACCACACAAACACTATTTGAAAGTAGATCTGATATAGTTATGTAAATATCAGTCAATGTAGACATTTAAGTAAGCAGTATTACTAGAGACTAAAAATGACATTTCATAATAATGGAAACATTTAAAATACCCATTTCTATTATCCTTTTATGTTAAGGACTATAATTATCTAATAAGAGTAAAACTTTCAGATAAGATGATGATTTTGAAATGCCATGCCATTCAAATTCAAAATGATACAATCTTTAAAAAATGACACAATCTTTAAAAAATGATTGCCTATCCATGCATGACATCTCTGAAATGTTAGGACTGTTACATTCATTATTAAATTTTCTGGCCAACAAAGGCTGTATTTGTCCCCATAAAATTAACTTAAATAAAAAAATACTTACCCTATTTGTCCTGTTTAACATTCTGCTTCTATTTCCCCTTCATTCTCCTGAAATCACGGGTAATGAATTCAGTCAGAAAACAGGAGTGATCTAGCTCTGCCAAAGACAACCAGTTTCATTAGCTTTCTGAAATAGGTCTGGGGAGGCCTCTGTCAGCTATCACATCTTGCTAGGAGTTCAGTCCTTATTACTTTGGCTTTTAAAAGATAATTGTAGCTTTGCATTCAGACAAACATCTAGCTTCTAATATACCCTTAAATAGAAAGTAAAATTATAAAACTTCATATAAATGTCAAATTCTGGGTTTTTTTTCCCGAATTCTGAATTCACATAATGCCCAGTGAGGTGCTTTGGTTCTTTTGTGTTTTCTCATTGAGCAGAAGACACAAGTAGAGACACTCAACACTGAAACAAGAACTGTTCAGAGAGAAGCAGGAATTGTCTGATCCTCAACAACTTCGCTTGAACCAGGACTAACAACCAAATGGAGGAGCCGTCATTTCTAAGCCTGGTGGACCAAGCAACTTTACTGTAGGTCTGTGGTTCACTGGAACTGGGTGGTCTGAGATGTGGGCAGAGCATAGGGATCTCAGAGGAAGGAACATTTATCAAAGCCCAGAGGAAGGAAACACTATCTGTGGGGCACATAGGCTGAGCAGGGGTACAGCCTGGGCCGGAGCCACAGGGAGCTCGGAGGCGGCCTCTTGCTCCTTCCTCTTTCTGTCTCATGCCAGGAGATCACATTGGCCAAACACAACTGGAAACTGGAAGGCAGGTTAGGCTAGCCTGGCAGGGGGCAGAGAGAGATAGAAAAGGGAACCAGGGGATCTGGAAGATAATAGGGCAGCTATCCAGTTCAGCACTCTCATTGGTCTGTCTAGAAAAGAGACCACTATCTAAGTTTGAATCCTAGTTGTGCCACCCGTTGTGTCCTGTGTGACTTTATAGAAGCCATTTAACAACTTGGAGTCACGGTGTCCTATTCTTTTTAAATGAGGGGAACAATATCCACCTCACAGTGTTATTGTAAGGATAAGGTCAAAGTGGTAATATTTAGCCCAGTGCCTGGTACACAAGAAATGCTAGAGAAATAAGTTACAGTACTTCTCCCATTCCATCAGATTTACTCTTTATCTACCTCTTTTAAACCAAGCCAAGATATCGACTTTCATTTCCAATGCTAGTACACATTAGAAGACTCCTCTTATCCTACAGGGCCCTGGGAAAGTGTCAGGCTCACTCCTGTCTCAGCTGCTTTACAGTAATAATTGCCTTAAGTCAGGATATTATTTAACCAGGAAAACATTTTTTATACTTGAGAAATGCTACACACAGTGCAGGGACTCATTTGGCCCTTAGCAAATAATTTATCACAAATTATCACATATTTACCAGGAGCAGCAGTTTATCTTCTAGGACAGCTAAGCACCAACATCAGCTGGACCCTGTTTTCTGCAGGAAATGAGGTGCTCAGAATGCAGGATGCTTGCATGGGATCACCACTGGGGAAGTTGAGATTTGCTCTAAACCAACTGCTCATTACAAGGATTGGAACGTTTTCTATTGTGAAATCACACCAATTTACAAGGTCATTCCCAAACTCTGATGAAAAGTCCTTAACATAGTCCCATAATCATTTAATGTTTTTATCCATCATCCCCCCACCAGGCTGGAATCTTTTTTTTTTTTTTTGAGACAGTGTCTCACTATGTAGTCGAGACTGACCTGGAACTTACTATGTAGCCCAGGCTGGTCTCGAACTCACAGCAATCCTCCTGCCTCAGCCTTCCAAGGGTGGCATTACAGGCATGTGCCACCATACCTGGCCTGGAATCTTTTTGGTTATTCCATTTGCCCAGAGTAATTCCAAAATACTAATGGTTGTGTTGCCACTTAGGAGTCTGGACCATGCACAGGCTGCAGCATTTCCCTAGGGAGTGCTCAGATGATAAAGAGAAAATTTATGGGTATTGAGCACAGTAGTGAGACAGCTCACAAAAATGATAATAATGCTTGCGTGTGTATCTTCTTTTCACTTTCCTAAGCATTACATCAAATGAGGTGGGCAGGGATAAGTAGCCTCTTGCTCTTTACAGCTGAGTAAACTGACTCTGCGAGATGTTAACTAGCTTGTCCAAGGCCCTCCAACAATTTGGGTTAGCACAGGGGTTAGAACAGAGGTCTTGCAATTATCCTAAAGTGCTTGTGAAAAGGAAATTTGTGAACTTGACATCCTAGAATCATTTTTTGGTTCCATGCTATATGTGAAAGAATAAAAGAGAAACCACCAGATCTTTACCATTATCAAAGAGAGCAGAGTTGAGAGTCTATGTCTTTGCCTAAAAAGAAAACATCTGTCAATTTGTTTAAATTCACAGATTATTAAACCAAGGAGGAAAAGACAGAATTTTGTAAATACTTTAGAAAGATAGAAGGAACTTGAGGCAGGTAGTTATGCTAATTAAGCACTAAAAATTTTATAAGTCAGGTATTTGGTCAAAGCATTGAGCAAAAGACAGTCATTGGGCCAGTTAGGGTTGGCCTGCAGATATCACTAAGAATTCACAGCCCATTATAAGCCTCCGTGGTTCAAACTTCTCGAACATTCAACAGAATCACCTGCGGGCTTGCTCCAGTCAAACTACAGGGCCCAGTCCCAGAGTTTCTGATTCACTACATCTGCTGTAAAACTTCAGCATCTGTGCTCCTAACAAGTACCAAATGATGCCTCACAGCTGGGTGAGGGTCCATGCTAACCCTAGAAGCACTTTCCTAGACACACAATGCTCTAACTAGAGAGTTTTAATTTTATACCTCTTTGATGCCAGCTCTAACTATCGAAAGATCCCCTCATACCCAGAGAGGACAGAGCTCTCTCTGAATAACAAGCTTCATATTTTAATTATGGAAGCTCTTCCTTTACTTTCAACAGCAGTTTCAGAGCAGGGGCTGTTTTATGGGAGGTGAGGAAAACAATAAATTGCTTTTGAATCTAAAGCCAGCATAATTGCATCCTCTTTATCTGGCCATTTCCTTTTCTTGAGAGGAATAATTATTAAATTACTTTTATTGCCTTTTTAAAAATAGCATGTGATTCTACCTTATTAGATTTAGAGTTTGCTTTTATTACCTCAGCTCCCTGATCAATAGCCCATTTTCCCGTACGCACTGCTTTTTCCCATCTTACTGTGGATAGTTTGTACTGACTCTGCTCTGGCTTGCCTTTGCAGTTCTCCACGCTTCCCGTTCTCCTTGTGAGAATCCAATGTTCTCCACTTATATGGTTTTTGCAACTTTTCTGAGCTCATATTCTTTACTTCCCTGTAGCAGCTTTAGTATTTTCTGATATCTTCCAGTGGACTCCTGTCTATTGGCAGAAGGAGCCTACTGCAAGGCTTCATTTTCTGCATATCACAAGTCAAGTTCTATTCCTGATAGATGCTCAATAAATACTGATTCTGTTCTGTGGGTGGTTTTAATCAGAGAGGCTATGCTGATTTTTACAACGTTATTTTAATTCACATAAGTAACATTCATACTGCTCCACATGTAGGCCTGAGTCAATACAAATGCATAGACCGATGTGATCATCACCACACACACACACACACACACACACACACACACACACACACAAATTCTTAATAACTCCATCACTTCTAAAAAAATCTCCTGCATACACATTTCCCCTTCATAGTCCAAATCTCCCCTTTCTCTGAGTCCTTGGCAAGCACTGAGCAGCTCTCTACCCAGGTTAGCCTTTCCTTACATGTCATATGGGAGATATCATGTAGTATAGCGCCTCCCTTTAGAAAGCGCACTTTCCAGCCGCTCATCTGGGTACATCTACACTAGTTTGTTCTTTTTTGCCTCTGAGTGCTATTACGTTATCTGAATATAACATAGTTTGTCCTTTCACCAGCTGAAGGACATTTGGGCTATTTCCAATTCAGAGCAATTAGGAATAAAGCTGTGTAAATGTTTGCACATAGATCTTTATGAAAGCATACATTTTTATTTCCCTTGGATAGATACCTAAGTCAAGTTTTTTTGTTTTTGTTTTTGGAACCGAGGATAGAACTCAGGTTCTTGCACTTGCAAGGCAGGTGGCAGAACCACTGAGGTAAATCCCCAGCCCCTAAAGTCAAGTTTGTTAGATGATATGTTAAGGGTACGTTTGGCTCTGTAAGAAACTCCTAACATTATGTAAAAAGACAGCATGATTGCGCAGTGGTATATTCAGCACTATATGAATTTCAGTTTCCCCACGCGTCCTCGTGGGCTTTTGACACTGCGGGCTTGTTTTGTTATGTTTTAGACATTGTAACAAGTGTAGTGTTACGTGTCATTTCGATTTGTGTCTCCCTAGTAAATAATGATTTTGAGCATCTTTCCATGTATTTATTTGCCATTCATGTATTATCTGCTTTGATAAAGTATGGATCAAATCTTTCACTCATTTTTTTTTCTTGATTTGTTTTATTACTGTTGAGTTTTGAGAGTTCCTTATATGCTTATCATATATGTGATATGTAAATATTTTATTTTAATATATATTTAATCTTTCATTCCCTTAATAGTGTTTGGGCAAAGCAAAATTTTAAATTTTGATAAAGTGGTACTTTTTAACTTTTTTCTTTTAGAGATTGTACTTTTGCCATTCTAAGAATTATTTGCTCAGCTCAAGCTTACAAAGATCTTCTCCTGTATCTTCTTGTCAAAGTTTTGTAGTTTTACATTTTATATTAATGTACATGACCTGTGTCAGGTTAATTTCTGCCTGGGGTTTGAAGTGTAGTTTGAGGTTCATTTTCATGCCTATGGACATTCAGTTATTTGTGCACAATTTGTTGAAAGGACTTTCCTTTCTTCTGTGAGCTGTACTCACACTTTTGGCAAAGTGCAATTGACTGTATTTTGTGGGTTATTTCGGAACTCTTTTCTGTTTCACTGATATATGTGGCTATCTTTGTGCTGATATGGTTTTGAAGAAGGTACCTTTTTAGTATATCTTGAAACCAAATATAATGACTTTTCCAATTTTATTATCCTTTTACAAAACTATTTTGACTCTTTTATTTATTTATTTATTTATTTATTGCTTTTCCATGTAAAAGAAATTTTTGTTGCTTTTCTATGTAAATTGTAGAATTGGCTTGTGAATATTTACAAAAGAATGCTCTACCTTTAGCAAATTCTTAATTTGCACAATTTACTTTGGTTAGCCTGTGGTTCCCAAACTTTGATACAGTTAAGAATTATAAAGTGCTATTCAACCATAAATAATGAGAAACTAGAGTCATTTATAGCTAACTGGATGCACATTGAGGCCATACTCTTAAGTGAAATAAATAAGACACACAAGTACAAATACCAAATAGTTTCTCTGGTATGAAAAACTAAAAGTATAAATAAGATACAAATTGTATAATTGATAATGTGCAATGGGAAGAAAAGGGTTAAAGGCATAGGGGATGTGGGAAGGGTAGGGGAAAGGAAAGAAGGGACAAGAAAAAAGTATGAGAAAAGAAAAAAATGAAAACAAAGTCTTTGTAAATAGAGAAGGGTGGGGAGGTTGAAGGGAGGGCAGGGGAATGGGGAAAAAATAAGAACCAAGATCCATCATGTAAATGTACAAGATCCTAATTATGAATGTAACTATACTGTATACCTAAAATGTACCAATAAACTCAATGAAAAAAAAAGAACTATAAAAACGAACTTGCCTAGGCTTTACTCTGAACATTCTCATGCAGTATTTCTGCAATGGGCTTAGACTAGCACTGTCCCTAAAGTGATCATAAACCCTGATTTCGGAAACATGGTCTTAGCATCCTTGGAACCTAGCAAATGCTCCACAGGCTTGAATACTCATAACTATGTGATGGCCAATCTTGACTATCCATTTGACTGGATTGAGATGAGAGACAATTACATAGTGAGAGCACTGGACTCATCAAGGAAATAACCCACTGAAGAGTTTATAGCTGAATGGGCCTTTGGGAGCCTGTTGCAGGAAGTGGGGCATGAGGCCATGGCCTGGGGACTGTATCTGGTCCCCAGACCCTTCATTTCTGGCCCTTCCCATGAGCTCTGCTTCCCATCCACCATGAAGTAGGCAGCTTTGCTCTGCCCGGCCCTTCTGCCATAATTTTCTGCCTCAGAGCCATCCAACCTTGCATTAAAATTTCTCAAGCTGTGAACTAAAACCTTTGTGAATTTAAATTATTTTGACCCAGCAAGAGGAAAGCTAACAAATACATGAGGCCCATAAAGTTAGTGAAAATACATTACACTGGATTCATAGTTGCTTCTAAAACTCAATAATACGTACCCTATAATATTATGGCCAATTAGTATTGTCTAGGCACTGCTGGGACACAAACCAGAACCTCTTAGACATCTGATTGCCCCCAGTTTAGGTCATGAGAAAAATGACATCAATTTCCATGTCCATGAATAAGTCTGTGATATTTATCCAGTGGAAAAATTCCAAGAACATTTTCTTATACTAAGGGTAGAATTCTTAAACCATACTTAAACAAGGAAGAATTAGATTGTAAATATTCATAAAGTAAGAAAAAAGTTACAAGGAAGAAATAGTAGTCAAATAAATAGGTTCTCTAGAGAAAAATCAGATTAATGATCATAAATATTAACTTTGCTTTCCATTGAAATATGGATTAACCAGATTGCTCAGGGAATTAGACCTTCTTTGTAATTTAATTTTCTGTGTAATGGGAAATGGAAGGTTGACTGAAAAAAACCTTGCAGTACAAAAATCTTTCTAAAATGGATTAGTCTCTTTCCATCTTAATTTATTTCTAAGCATTCATTGCTATGCTTTTTCCCTAAGGGTAGAAAATAATGATTTTAAAAAAGAAAAAAAGTAAATTAAAAGACTTCTCACAGGTTCCTAGACCAAAAAGTGCTCATGGAACAGTCATGGCAAACAGGTGGGCAAAGATAATTAATTATTGTAGATTGCTACTGGGGAGGGGATCTCCTTTTCAAGTGTTACTTGCTTTGTGAATAGACCATGGGTGCTTAGAAATGAGAATGGGAGAGTAACAAATTTAGGGGAAGACCAGTTTTTGGACTTCACAGCAGCCCAACATTAGCAGCCCCAGGGAAGAGACCTGACATGTGGCAATAGCAGTCCCCAGTGGGAGAAACCAGTGGGTTGTCCCACCCAGCAAATGCCCTGCGTTTGGCTTAAATTTTATAAAGTATCCACTAATCCTTGCATCTTCCTGTAAGCTGTCCTGAGGCACCACAGGAAAGATTCAGGAATCCTTTAATGGATAGTGTAGTCCAGGGGTTCCTAAGGCGATGTAGAGACAAGCTACTTTGTACTTACTTTCATAGCCTATTGACAATGTCACCTTTGAAAAGGCATTGCACCTCTCTTATTCCCCAGTGTCATCATCTGAAAATGAGTTGGGGGAGACCCACACATCTTGTAGAATTTATTGATGTGACATTAAAATGAGTTAATGTATATAATTATAAGTTTCCCAGAACAGCCCTGGATAGTAATCACTACTTAAGTGGTGGCCACTATAACAATAAAATTACTTCTTTATGAATAAGGAGGACTTGAGACCTAAAAAGTATAATCTCTGAGGAATATGTCATTGGACTAAAAGGATGGTGCTATTTCTCTCTTCCTGAATGACTAATCAAATACTTATTGTGTGCATGCAAGTTGGTCATCCTTCTAGGAGAGAAAACGCTAAGGTTTAATGGACACCAAGGTGGGAAATGTGCCATCCTTAAGACCAACCAAACAGAACATCTGGTAAGAATCATCTTGTCTTTGGTGTAGGCCCATTTAATACTGAATACCTCATTGTTTAAATGGTCTTGATCAAAGCATAGACTAATGGTCTCTTCCCTTGAAAACAGTAGTACAGCCTCTATAAATTTTATACAAGGCCAAGTAAAACTAGGGGAATAACAAATGGGAAACAGAGAGAATATCACTAAGACAGCAGTCTAAATCACAAGCATGGCTTGTTCTCCAGGTATTTAATTAATCTCCTCTTGGGCCTTGGAGTAAATGATATCCTGCCTGGGTCCCTCTACTCAGGGATCCCAATTCCATCTAAACGCAGTCCACTCATGGACAGTGAGGGATCTGAGGGCCAAAGGAAGGACAGCCAGGGCTCCCTGCCTAAAGTCCACCCTCTCATTAAAATCTTCCATGCCTAATGTCCTGCCACTTCTTTGGGAATGGATAGGTGTCTTCAACTGTCTCAGAACCTAACAGCAGAACTAGCAGCTGATTTAACAACCTCTATAGGCACTGAGGAACATTCGTTCTGTTAGCATTCAAAAGTGAGCTTCGCTACAAACAAAATTTATTTTGTAGACAAGGGCCACCTTCCTCTACATCAAGCTAGATTTCTATACCTCTTGATGGTAAGTCACTTTGTGAAGCCATGGTCACACCAAGATATATAACCATTCCATAAGAAGGAATAAAAGATGGCTCCCAAAGCTATCAAGTCTCAATGGGCATCCTTGAGCAAGGTGTGGTGATTCAGAAGTTTCCCAGTAGACATAAAACAAATATCTGCCTCCAACCTGAGAGGGAGCCAACAACCCAAAAACAACTCAGGCAAGTCCAGCTTGGCATGTAAATGAGTTTATTAGGGGTCACACAGAAAGGAGTAGACAACTTGTGGGCTGTAACATTATCAAACTCATTAACCTCCCCACGCTAGGCTACTGGTTTTATAGAGCACTGATTAAAACAGCAAAAGCAGAATCAAAAGCAAGGAAAGTCCTTGGGAAAAGTTGTGTATACTTTGCTTTCATCCCATTCTTATCAGGAAACTCCACCAGTCTCAGTAAGCATTGTTATGCTGCAGTCTGGCACACAGCCTCTGCACCTGGCAGTGGAGAGAGGGGATGGGGGCCCACCGAATAGCTAGATGGGGGTGTGGAGAACACCAAAAACTGGAGTTACTTTGGTTAGGGTTTGAAGAACAATTTTACCACAGAAGTGCATTATGCAGATCTCCTTTCAAAAGAGAATTTGGTGTTCAGCTACAAAGATCCAGTTAGCTGACAGGGTGCAGCTGCAGGGCCAGTGCGATACTCTTGCAAGGCAGTGGATGGAGGTCAGGATCTGGCTACTTCTACCCAAAGCACTTCTCCTCAAAGAGGCCATCTTTAATCCAAAGTTTCTCATTAGGTGTACCGAGTCTGTCAGTTCTGGATTGTAGCCTGACTCTGGCCCTCTTCATTTCTGATTCCTTCCCTTCTTCTTCAGAGGTTAGATCTAGTCTGTGATCTAAAGTTTTCCCTACCTTGTCGTGCTCCTTCCCTTCATCCTCCTCAGGGGTCTCCCCTCTCTCAAACCTCTTTCAATCCCACTGTACCTCAGTGTCTTCCCGGAGGACCCAACTGACACAGTTGATACAGACAATGGTTTAAGAAGGTGAGCGCTACAGTCAGTTGCGAGGCCTGGATCACCCTCTGCCTAGTTGTCCAGGAGAGACTCCCTCCTGGGTGGTACTGGAATGGTGGAGAACATAGTTCATCCCACAATCTTCCTCTTCTAAGTTTCCCTGTGAGAAAGGGAGTTCAATAGATCCTGGCAGAGCTGCTTCCGACCGTGTAGGAAGAAGGGGGCTCACATGGCTAATGGGAGGGTTGGGGCAGCCATGGGGAGCACCACTTGCATCTTTCTGCAAGGAATGGATTCAGCCATCAGGGTCCACCTCAGCTCTCAAGCCCAGGCCATGCTCTTCTCAGGCAGCCCTCAGTCAGAGACTGAGCACAGCTCAGGAGGGCCTGACTATTCCAAACTCCCCACTGGGTTGGCGAGACCTTGTGAGGTCTGCAGCACGGTCTGATGGCTCCCTGCCCAGTTCTGCTCCTCACTCACTTTTCTTTCAGTGGGATCAGACACCCGTCATGGCTTGAAAACTTTCCTTGCCCTAGCTTGCTTCCTGTCCCGTTTTTGCTTTCCTTCTTTCCTTCTTCCTTCCTTCTGTCTCTCCCTCCCTCCCTCCCTTTCTCTCTCTCTGCACCCGCATACCACTGCTTGAATTCAGGACCTTGCGCTTACAAGGTAGGCATGGCACCCCTGAGCTAAACCCCTGCCTCTCCCCCATTTTTGACTTCTGAACTTTTTTGTGGTACTGGGGATTGAACCTAAGACCTTCACACTGAGATATAAACCAAGCCTACTTTTTTTTTAAATTTAATTTTGAGATAAGGTCTCACTAAGTGGCCCAGGCTAGGCTTGAATTTGTTATCTTCCTGTCTCATCTTTCCAGAATGCTAGGGATTACAGGCCTGGACTACCAGGCTGTAATCTTCAACTCCTAACTCTCGAACTCTAGACTATGTCTTGTCATTCTCCCAAAAGATTCAAACTAACACTCAGAAGTCCTCCATCCTTGCCAGGACCTATCCAAAGATGTAAGCCTCCATGGCCCTCTCCTGGGAAGTACTGCCTGGCTTGGAACCTCACCAGCTTCTGAGACTCAGACATAGAGCCCTGAGCTGCAGCTCAGGGAGGGTTGCTGGCAGAGACTGATGGCCCCAGTGCTCTAGCCACTCCTCCAGTTGAAAACTGTGCCTCTGGAGGATACAGAAGACTGCTGAAATCAATAAGTTGTCTCAGAAGATGGCACCATATTTTTCTTCTAAGCTCTGATTTTACAATTCCAAAATAACAGATTCCTGACAAGAAGGAGTGCATATTAGGAAGATTAGTAAAAGGCTTTGAGGATGACAATGGGGCTTCTACACACAAAGTCTGGGGAATAAGGAGAAAAAGACTGAGCAGAAACTTCTAAATCACATAAAAGGAAGCTAACCTAAAAGACACAGAAAGAAGATTCACCAAGGGAGAAAGACAAGCCTAGTAATTCTCAGAAAGTGAGAGCAAGATAGCTCAGTTATTTCCATTTAAATGAAGAAGGCAACACAGTATAAATGAACAAGCAGATTGTCTCAGGCTAGGTTTCCTAGGAAGCAGCCCCTGAGGTGTAGCCAGGTGTACAGGGAGTTCATTAGGCAGTGGTCTTGGGACTGATACCTGTGGACGAGAGGAAGCAGGCGTGAGCAGAGGGAGAAGCAGTTCTTAGGCAGGCTCAGTGTAATGCCTCCATCACCCCTTCTGAGGAGTTCTGAATTACAACTAGAGGGACAGCCCCACCTCCCTCCCTGCCTATCAATCGATCAATCGATCAATCATCAATGGTCATGGGCTGCCCTGGAAGGGACACAGCTTTGGGGGATGAAGACCTCTTACTGAGGCAGCCTCCAAGGGGATGAACCAAGGAGGACCTGCTGCAGGGACACTTCTGGTAGCTGGAGGATCAATTCCTTGGTTCTTGAAGGGGAAGAAGTCATCATGGCATCCACCACACAGATAGATGCCATTTCCTAGATATTACTGGGGACATGAAACTGGCTTATGTGGTGGAATAGTGTGTGCTTTTCATATTAAACAGATTGGATAAAATGGATGCACAGTACCACCGTGTGTCAAGACTGCAAATCTATGGAATCCACAAGTACAACATATGGAGAGAGACAAGGGTGAGGCGCTGCTGTTATTTGTGGAAGCAGGCCCAGGATACCAGGCTAAATGGAGGGGCCGGAAGACGCTTTCCTAAACCAAATGATAAAAATGTCACAGAGACAAGACGTAATATTGATGGGCGACTTCAACTATTTAGACATCTGTTCTAAATCTCTACAACAGTCTTAGAATTTAATACATTCCTGACGTGCCTGCTTGTCAATTCCATCTTTCAAAAGGGACAAGAATGAATGACGGGAATTGATACTCTATACTCAATTCTAACGAACCTGGAAGGACTTGTTGGTGATGTTTAATATGATAGGAAACTTCACTTCAACAATTATGTGAAATAAAATGCATCCCTTCCCTTCCTCAAGATGAAAGAAAGGGAGCACATCACAGCAGATTATGAAATAGAAAAAAACAAAGAATCGTGGATCATGGCAGAGATGTAACTTGGGCTTTAAGAAAAGAAATTTCAAAAAGCTCACAGAAATAGAAAGAGAATGCAAAGGCTAGAAACAATAAAAAAGAGTGCTTTTTTTTAAAGCCATGAAACTGAAAATTAAATTCTGTACTACAGTGTTACCTACAGAAGACAGCATGCCTTTATAGGCATTTTTCTGAGGAGGCTGTATTTTGAAATGACGTGTGCAAACTGAGGGCCAGGACCCTGACCAAGGTAAGATGGTGGTACAATCCCTGTAAGAAAATGATGAAAGCAAAACTGGAAGGCTAACTGAGGACCACAGAAAGGACTGTGATGAGGGGGGAGATAAGCCGACAGCTTAGAGAGATCCTTTTAAATAACAACAAAGGCAGAGCCATTCAGTGGCTTCTTTCTTCTCCAGCAGGGAACATGATCTTGAGACTGAGAAGGATAGGATGGATACCCCAGAGAGTAAATGGAAGTGAGGAGGAAGACAGAGACAACTCGGTACACAGGCTTTGCAGACTGGATAAAAGACCATAGGTCTCAGAAATAGAAAATGGGGCAGGTGCCAAAACTCTGAGTGAGGCAAGAATACAGATTTTTTTTTTTTTTTTTTTTACTAGGGATTGAACTCGGGTCCTGTCGCTTGCAAGGCAGGCCACCGAACCGCTGAGCTAAATCCCCTGCCCTACAGATTTTTTTTAAAGGAGAGAAAAATAGGTTATGGAATCCACAAAGTAAGTTTAGCGTTATATTCTGCAGTACTCTAGAATACATATTACATCAACATTTGTAAGCTAGTCATTGACTAAGTCAGGCAAAACGACCATATTATTTCTTAAATAGAATATTTAAATAGCGGGTACAGTGAATCTTTTTTTTTCAACAGTGTTCTCCAAAGATTCTCAAAATATTAATTTGAACAAGATGGAGGGATGTTGTTCATTTTATAGACTGGTAAAGGAAGTGCAATTGCATTCAACTAACTGATCAAACTGATTCAACTATTTCTTGGTTCAATCCATAGCTATCATAGAGGAGAGTTTCCTAGGCTGGATGAAGTTCTGCACACATTCCTGTCTTCTTCACCACCTCTCTAGATGTACATAAGAAGACAACATAAGGTATGGTAGGGAAGCTATTATGAATAGAAGAAGCCATTATTTGAAAAGGAAATATACAATGCTCAAGCTCATTAGTAATTGCAACAATTCAAATTAGTCAAAACTATAGTTAGTGCTAACCAGTACTACCCTAAGTGTGGGGAAATGCCACCCTCATACATGTTGGTGGGGATATACACTGGTGTAGTCATTTGAGTGAACAATCTGCCATTCCTTATCAAAATCTTAAATGTGTACATCTTTGAAGTAGAATTTCCACTTCTATGTATCCAGTCTAGAGAAATTCCCATATGTGCCCTCCAAAATAACATACAAGAAATTCGTTACAACAGTTCTATTGGTAATAAAATTGAAAGCAATAATAATTCTGTCATCAGGGGAAAGTTACATAAATTGCAGGTGCTACTCAACTTACAGTAGGGCTCCATCTGGATAAACTACTCACAAACGCATGTAATACAACTAACCTACTATACAACCTACCTCAGCAGCCCAGGGCATCGTGGAAGACAGGTCTTGTGATCACTAGAGCTGTGGGTTACTGATACTGCCCCCACATCAAGAGAGGAAAAGTCAAATTTCAAAATGTAACATGGTTTCTACTGAAAGCATTTCACCTTCATATCCTTATAAAGTAAAAGAATCATAAACTGTGCCATCCTAAGTCAGAGACCATCTGTACTTGCATCCCTATAATAAAACACTGTGCTTTGGATAAAAAGATGAGTAATATATGTAAATGCTGTTACAAAAAGGACTCTAATAATTGTGATGTGCAAAAGGAAATTTTGTGAAGAAAAAATTCAATGTGATATCCCACAAAATGAACTATTTTCAAAAGTGAAGATGTGCAAGGGAAAAGGTCTTAAGAAATATACACTAGGCTGAGCTGGGAGTGCTGTAGAGTTGGAGGAAAGATCAAAAGGCATGTTCACTTATCTGTGGTGTTTTGGGTTTATGCAGTATTTTATATACTAGACATATTACATAAAATAAAAAATAAAGGAAAAAATGTTTGTTTTGGTTTTGCTTTTGGTGTGGTACTAGAAATTCAACCCAGGGCCTTCATACTGAGCTACATTTCCAGCCCTTTAAAATTTTTTAAAATTTTAAAACAAAGTCTCAAAAAGTCAGACTGGGCTTGAAGCAATACTCCCAAATTCATTCCTGGAAGCAAACGTCACCTTGATCCCCAAAGCAGAGAAAGACCCAAATAAAAAAGAGAACTATAGGCCAATCTCACTAATGAATATAGATGCAAAAATCTTTAATAAGATACTCACAAACAGAATGCTGGATATCAATAAGAAGTTCACACACCCTGATCAAGTGGGATTCATCCCAGGGATACAGGGATGGTTCAACACATACAAATCAAAAAACTGTAATATACTATATTAATACAGCCAAGGACAAAAACCATATGATCATCTCAATAGATGCAGAAAAAGCATTTGACAAAATCCAACATACATTTATGATAAAAGCCCTCCAAAACATTGGAATAGACAGTCTACCTCATTCTGATAAAAGCCATCTATGACAAACTAACAGCCAATATCATACTAAATGGTCAAAAATCAGAAAGAAGACCAGGATGTCCACTATCACTACTCCTGTTCAATATAGTTTTGGAAACATTAGCCACAGCAATTACACAAGAGAAAGAAATAAAATGAATAAAGATAGGAAAGAAAGAAGTCAGATTGTCATTATTTGCTGATGACATGATACTCTATACAGAATACACCCCAGAGCTCCACCACCAAAAGTCTTCCAGACTTAATAACCAAATTCAGCAAAGTAGCTGGATACAAGGTCAACACACAAAAATCAATAGCTTTCCTGTATATGAAAAACAGACTCACTGAGAGAAGTGGGACAAACAATTCCTTTCATGATAGCATCCAAAAAATTAAAATGCCTAGGAACCTACCTAACAAAAGAAATCAAAGACCTCTACTCTGAAAACTACAACACTCTGCAAAAAAGAGACTGAAAAGAATATCAGAAAATAGAAAGACATCCCTACTCCTGGGTAGGAAGAATCAACATAGTGAAAATGGCCATACTTTCAAAACTGCTATATAGAGTCAATGCATTCCCAAATGAAATCCCAGCAGCATACTTCACAGACACTGAGAAAATAATCCAAAAATTCATTTGGAACAAGAAGAAATCTAGAATAGCAAAAGCAATTCTAGGCAACAAAGACAAGGTAGAGGATATCACAATCCCTGATTTGAAACTATACTACAAAGCTACTGTGATAAAAACAGCATGGTACTGGCAAAGAAACAGACCTGATGACCAGCAGAACAGATTAGAAGATGTAGAAACAACTCCATACACACTCAGGTACCTCATCTTTGACAAAGGAGCCAAACACCATCACTGGCCTCTTTAATAAGTGCTGGAAAAACTTGGTTTCAACTTGCCAAAGATTATAAATAGACCTATATTTCTCACCATGCACTAAACAAAAATCAAAATGGATTAAAGATCTAAATATTAAAACAGAAACACTAAACCAGCTGGAAAAGAGGTTAGGTAGAACTCTTGAAGATGGTGTAGGAAAAAGATTTTATGAACAAAACCTCAGTCACATGTGAACTAGCACAAACAAGAATCTCTTCTTATTAAAAAGCTTCTGCATAATAAGAGAAACCATCAACAGTGTGAAAAGACAGCACAAGATGTGGAGAAACCTTTTACCAGCTCTTCCTTAGACAAAGGTGTACTATCTAGAATATATAAAGCATTTAAAAAAAATCAGATCTCCCCAATTTAAAGACCCAATCCTAAATGGGCATCTGAAATGAACAGTTATGTCTCAGGCAAAGAAGTAGAAATAGCAAATTAGAATATGAAAAAAATGTTCAACATCACTGGTCATTCAAGAGATGCAAATGAAAACATCGCTGAGATTTCACCTCACCCCAGAAAGAATGGGTGCTATCAAGAAATCAACCAATGCTGGCAGGGCTGTGGGGAAAGAGGAACACTGCTCCACTGCGGGTGGGAGTGTAGACTGGTGCAATCACTGTGGAAATCAGTATGGAGATACCTCAAAGAACGAGGATTGGAGGTCCATTTGACCCTGCTATCCCACTGCTGGGTATCTTTCCAAAAGAAATAAAAGAATCATACTACAGTGATATATGTGCACCCACATTCATAGCAGCACAATTCATGACAGCTAAAACTTGGAAGCAGCCCAACTGACCATCAACTGGAGATTGGGTAAAGAAAATGTGTTTTTTCTATAAAATACAGTACTACTTGGCCATAAAGAATGAGAAACTAGAGACATTTATAGCTAAATGGATGCACATTGAGGCAATACTCTTAAGTGAAGTAAATAGGACATACATGTGTAAATGCCAAACAGTTTCTTTAGTGTGAAAAACTGAAAGTTTAAATAAGGACTAAAAGATATAATAGATAATTTGAATTAGGCAGAAAATGTGCAAACCAGAAGGAGAAATGGGAGAGGTAGGGGAAAAGAATGATGGGAATGGAATTAACATGAGAAAAAGAAAAAAATGGAAATAAAGTCTTTGTAGATACGAAGGGGTGGAGGGGTTGAAAGGAGGGCAAGGGAATGTGAAAAAAATAAGAACCAAGATGGATTACGTAAAGATGAAAATTTCCAATGATGAGTGTCATTATGTTGTATATCTTAAAGGTACCAACAAAAATAATTAATTAAAAAAAGGAAAAGAAACAAATATCATTGCCTTGAAACTTTGATGACAACAAAATATCATGTAGAAAATATTTCACAAACTTCACAGTGCACTAAAATTCCTTACAAGTAAGACCTACCCAAGTAGAAGTTATAGGTGACCAGTGTAAAGAGAGAAAAGATAATAAATTAATAAAGCCCAGGTCAGATTATTTTCAATCAATTAAAATGACTTCAAACTACCACAATAATTCAATAGAGATGAGTATGAAGAGTTATTTGCAGGTTGAAAAAAATAAATTGTACAAGTCCAGGATGTAAGAAATCTAGTGTTAGAATTGTTATTTTGGAACAGCTTTAGAAGCAGTTTTTGTGTCTGAAGAAAATGAAACACAATTTTAAATCATACTAAAAGAAGGTGTGATTGCAGTTATCATTTGGGTAACTCACCAATATTCACTGGTCCTAGCTGATTAGCCAGTTGGGAACACAGAAGTATTTATCATACAGGAGCATACCAGATTTCCTTGAACTCCTCTCCATTGAATGTCACCCAATTTAGCATTTAATATGATTCAAATAATTTTCAGTGTTTCCATTATATAGTAAGCTGTTTGAAAGTAGCCACCTCATGTCATATTTCATCATTCCTGTAAAGCTTGGAGGACACGGTGGGTGATTTGGCTCAATGGTACCTGAGTTTGATCCCCAGTACTACACACAGACACACAGACACACACACACACACACACACACACACACACACACACACACACACA
>NW_022900936.1:64159377-64215548 GCF_012274545.1 Fukomys damarensis | reverse complement strand
CACACACACACACACACACACACACACAAATAAGAATGACACTCTTTGGGCTAGGGATTTAGCTCAGTGGTTCCGCCGCCTGCCTCGCAAGTGCAAGGACCCAAGTTTGGTCCCCAAAACCTGGAGAACAGTGAGTAAATACTGAATGTAATAAAACAGTTCTTTGAGACCAAAAACAATGCAACAGTTCCACACCCAACATTCTGAAGGTCAGTGATTACATAACACAAGTCCAAGAGTAGGTGCAGGGACTGGGTTGACCCTCTACTGCCAATTTGCCTTTTACTCTGCTACTTCATGATGACTTTGTTTTCTTGGCATTTTCTTTTCTTTTAGAAATCAAAGTGCAACAGCGTTTTTTACTAATTCATTGCCCTACCATACAAATAGAAGATTTATGTATAGAGTGGTTTATGTTACCAGTGGAAGAAATGGCTGAAACATCTGTTCTAATGTGAGATGAAATTATCTATCAATCAGAAGCAACCAAAGGAAATAGCTACTTAATCAAAGAAGCCCTTTATGGCATTTTTATGAGAGTCCAGACATACACAATTTTCCTCTCCATCAAAAAAACTTTCCACTCAGAGTACTAATTTTATCATTCTCAGAATTGTGGTACTGAGGAAGCATTATGTCCATTGGTGCATGTGGAGAGGAAAGAGCAATAGCTATCTATCATTTTGTGTTGCTTCTGTGAATCCATCTTCCCTAACATCTATCTGCGATTTGCCTCAGAACCAGCCAGAGTGCCTTTTCAAAAATGTATAAATGCTCTAGTCTCTCCTGGTCTGCAACAGATCTCCAAATTCATGATTTTTAGAGTTTTTTGTGGTGCATGGCCAGGAATAAAAAGAACCTAGCTAGAGAATTTCAAGGCTTTAATGACCAATTTATTCTACATATTCCAACATTTATTATTTATTAATAATATTCTAATATTTATTATTTATTAATAATAGTCTAATATTTATGAGCATCTAATTCAATTAATCAGTGGTTTATGTTTTAGAAGAAAACAAGGAAATATGCTCTAGCATGTCAGTGAGTTGAGAAAATAATATATGAACACGTGTCATGGTGGAGACGGTCATATTATTCCAGATCTTGGCAGGGAACTGATAATACGGGCAGATGGAATAACTGAGGAGAGTTTATAAAGAAACCTTCTACAAGGTTCCTCTGTAATGAGGGCTAAAGGAAACCACAAGAGATAGGTGAGTGTCTCAGTGTTCCTTTGTGGAACCCTGAAGGGCAGGAAGGAAGAATGGTGGCTCCAGTTGCAGGAGAGTTTACCCAACAGGGGCTGTCAAGACAAAAGCAATCTGGACAAAACCAAGCTTGAAGGGAGTCGGGGCACTATATTCCCAAGTCTCACCCTTCTGCTACCTTCCCGACTCCTTCCTGACTCCTGCTCCTTCCACCAGCCAAACCTATCTGGAAGCAGAAGGCAACAAGGCTGGTGGGGTCTGTACAGATCAGCCTAGAGGGCACTATACAGGATGGAGAGGGGTGGACAGTGCGTTTAGAAAGGTGAATGGACAGCAGTTCGCACAATGAATGACCTCTCCTACATACTACTCCATAGGCACACCAATTCCTTCATTTATTGGACAGTTTTAGTTTTTAGATGCAGTAAATACTGACAAACTTCCTGGCCATCTCAGTATCTGAACACTGTGGCTATATTTGGAGAATTTTCCACATTAGGAGCCACACTTCTCCAGATTGGAAACAGAAAACTTATTTCCCCAAACCCTCATTTGCAGCTAGCTTGTTAGCACATGAACCAGAGTCTACCACTTCAATACATCCAAGCACAGCCAAGTCGTATATGTAGAAGACAGCTTTGCAAAGGGTCCATTGTGCCACTGAGGATGGCAAGAGAAGGTGCAACTGGGACTGAAGAGGGTGAGCCACAGCAGAAACGGTGGTGATGCTGGTGGCCATCGTCCTTTCAGTATAGGCAAGTCCCTACAAGCATCTAGCTCACCAGAGTACCCAGTGCTATGTTCTTGGAGCAGTAATGATTTTTCTCAGCAGGCTGCTCCTAAAATGTTTCTAGAAGTTTATTCTCAGGTTTAGCTCTGTCACCTTCTCAACAAGTTTGTAAGTTACACAAAGCTCTTGTAATCAAATTTTTTTTTTCCTAATCAACAAGAGTCAGATTTTGGTGCTTATAACTATGGACCTTGAAATATGCAATATTTTTACTTCCAAATCTATGCATTTTTTAATTCCCCTATATTTGTCTATATTTGACACTTAATAGGACATATCCAGGTAAGAGAAGGGCATCCTTGCTAACTCAGTTTTCTATGTGGAGCAAGAAATGATGGTATGCACAAATTTGTATTTTGAAAAACACACGGTAGATTAAAATTGAGACCCTCAGTGAAGGGAGGGCAGGGACAAGGGGAAAAAATGAGAACCAAGACCTGTCGCATAAAGGTACAAGATCCCAAAAATGAATGTAACTGTTCTGTACTGTATACCTAAAATGTACCAATAAGCTCAATTAAAATAAATAAATAAATAAATAAATAAAATTGAGACCCTCAGAAACCTCTATGTGATTTGTTCTGTGAAGTACTTCCACTTTGTAAATAATTAAGGCTCATGATAGAAATCATTTATCAAGCCTTCTAGTTCTATCACTTGTGATATAAGTTATGGACAACTTTGCTGTAGAAATTCAAACCCAAGGGATCTAATTGTTCAACCTTTAGCTGCTGTGTAACCTTGAGCAAGACTTTCAGTTTTTCTTTGTGTGGTTATCTGAATCCAGAAATGAGGGGCCCATAAATACACAATCTTTGACATTACTTCAAGCTTTAAAACCCTCTGAGTTTCCATATTTTTCTTAAAAATTTAAGAGAATATACTTAGATTTTTCTAGATTTTAGGTCTTAGTGGATCAAGAATTTGCCTATTAATTCAGACATGAATCTCTTGCTCTGGTGAGAATAGTTTGATCCTTGACAGAGAAAATTGTGCCCCTTTATTTTTATATTCCGTAAGTCATCTTAACTTTGCTAAATACAAAATTCCCATTCTGTCATAAAGCATGTAAGCAGATGGCCTGTTTACTAATTAACAGTTACTTGTTTTTCATAGAAAAGTAAAAGCATTGCAAGGTAGACTTTCAAAAACAGCCGTTGGACTTCTAATAAAATTGGGCAGAGTGTTCACAATTTGACATTGCTGTTTTTTCCCAAACACATGGAAAAGATAAAATTAAAAATTAAACAAGCAAATATGACATTATAGAATTGGAGGTAAGTGTTACTAAGTTCACAAACAAAAAGAAGCATCAGAATAAAAAAGAATGAGACAGGTTGAGGTCACAGACCTGATGGTCTCCAGTTCTAAAATTAGGTGACAGTGGCTAGTGACTCCAGGCTACTCCACCTTACACAAGGGACCTAGATTCAGATCATTGTCCTCAGCCAGAGGCTGCCTGAGCTATGATTAGGGGATTGGGCCCCAGGAAGTGAGAGGATACAGGAAAAGATCCAAGCCACATGCTGCCTTGGTGATTAGAGCTATGATGTCACTATGGCCAAAAGCCCTAAGCTGCACTTCCAGTACAGTACTTTGCTTTGAAGTGGGAATCCAGAGAATCAAGTAGAATCACTGGGGTTGGACAAATGGACACAAGGAGAGAAAAGAAGAAAAATCAGACTGAAAACAACAACAGAAATTACTTCAAAATGAGCTTGCAAATCAAAATTATAGAATCCATGAACTCAAATCCTGAAAATATATAGTCAGTAAAATGTGAAATCAGAACCTAAACACATTCCAAAAGGAAATTAATTTTGACAAAGTATGACAGATTGGTTAAAATACAAAAGCTCAAATAAGAGAATAACAGTTATGAAAAGATGTAGCTAATATGGAATAAAATCAGGCAAAAATGAAGCAAGAACACATGAGTATGTAAAATGATCAAATAGAACTCCTAGAAATGGAAATGTGGTCCTTGGTAGTTTAAAAATGCTTCAGAGATGGATGAATTCTAGACTCAGTCAAGGAAGAACTGATAATTAGGAGGATTATAGGGGGGAAGTTTACCTCAAATTCAACAAAGAAAGAGTTCAAATAAACAAGAATGGTCATATGCACAGTAGGAAAAAAAGAATGAAAAGAATGACAGGCAAAATAAGGTGCTAAACACAAAAGTATGGCTCCAAATTCTTTGGAGCAAAAGACATAATTCTTCAGATTGAAAGTTTACTCGATACTAAAATAATAAATAAAAACCTTCTAGGAACATTGAAATGACACTTCTAATGCCAAGCATAAAAGCCAATCTTTAAAATGTCCCAGAAAATAAAGATTACAGAAAGGAGAAGAGAAAAAAGGAGGAGAAGGAGGAGGTGAAAGAGGAGAAGAAAAAAAAGGAGAAAAGGAGGAGGAAGCTACTAGACTTCTTAGCAGCAACAATAAATGCTAGAAAACAATGGAAAAAGCAGTCATTGAAGTTCTGAAGGAATAACATAGGGTTATGTCTAAGTAAAACACAGTTTGAATGGCACAGACAAATGTGTTTTTTCATTGAGTTTATTGGTACTTTTTTAGTATACAGTACAGTTACATTCATTATTAGGATCTTATACCTTTACATGACAGATCGTGGTTCTCATTTTTTCCCCATACCCCTGCTCTCCCTTCACTCCCTCCACCCTTCCCTATTTACAAAGACATTGTTTCCATTTTATCCTTTTCTCATATTTTTTTCTTTTTCCTTATTTCTTTCCCCTACCCTTACCACTTCCCCTACACCTTTAGCCCTTTTCCTCCTATTTCACAATATCAGTTATACAATTTGGATCTTATCTACACTTTTAGTTTTTCACATCAGAGAAACTATTCGGTATTTACACGTCTATTATTTATTTCACTTGAGTATCACCTCAATATGCATCCATTTTCCTATTAATGACTCTAGTTTCTCATTCTTTATGGCTGAGTAGTACTCCATTTGTGGGAAAACCTCATCTTCTTTATCCAGTCTCCATTTCATGGGCAATTGGGCTGTTTCTAAGCATCCACTATTATCAACTATGCCCCTATTAAAATGGTTGCTCATATATCACTGCGGTATGATTCTTTTAATTCTTTTGGAAAGATACCCAGAAGAGGTATAGCTGGTTCAAATAGAACCTCTAATCCTAGTTCTTTGAGGTATCTCCATATTGATTTCCACAGTCATTGCACCAGTCTGCATTCCCACCAACAATGGAGAAGGGTTCTTTTCTCCCCACAACCCCTCCAACATTTGTTATTGGTTGATTTCTTGGCAGCAGCCATTCTTTCTGGGGTGAGGTGAAATCTCAGTGTTGTTTTCATCTGCATCTCTTGAATGACCAGTGATGTGGAACATTTTTTTCACATATTTATTTGCTGTTTTACTTCCTTTTTGGAGAAATGTCTGCTCATTTCAGATGCCCATTTATGAGTCAGGTCTTTACATTTGGGGGCCTGATTTTTGTGAGTTCTTTATATATTCTAGATAGTAGTCATTTGTCCGAGCAACAGCTGGTAAAATTTTTTCCAACATTGTAGATTGTCTCTTAGCTCTGTTGGTGATTTCTCTTGCACTGCAAAAACTTTTTAATACAATGAGATCCCAGTTGTTGACTCTTTGTGCTAGTTCCTGTGCTACTGAGGATTTGTTCATAAAGTCTTTTCCTATGCCAATGTCTTTGAGACTTTCCCAGCAAGTTTTGCATCTCTGTTTTGATATTTAGATCTTTGAACCACTTGGATTTTAGTTTAGTGCATGGTGAAAGATAAGGGTCCAATTTTAATCTTTGGCAGGTTGAAATCCAATTTTTTCAACACCATTTATTAAAGAGGCTACCTTTCCTCCATTGAGGATGGTTGGCTCCTTTGTAAAAGATGAGGTAGCTGAGTACATCTGGAGTTGTTTCTGCACTTTCTAATTTATTCCACTGATCCTTGGGTTTTTTCTTTGCCAGTACCATGTTGTTTTTATCACAGAGGCTTTCTACTATAGTTTCAGGTTGGGGATTGTTATACCTGCTGCCATATCTCTGTTGCCTAGAACTGCGTTTGCTATTGTAGGTCTCTTATGGTTCCAAATGAATTTTTGGGTTGTTTTTTCTAGTTCTGTGAAATATACTGTTAGAATTTCAATAGGGATTGAATCTGCATACCATTTTGGATAGTATGGCCATTTTCACTATGTTGATTCTTCCTACCCAGGAGCAAGGGATTTTCTTAAACCTTTTCAATCTCTTTTTTCAGAGTGCTGTAGTTTTCAGTGTAGGGGTCTTTTGCTTCCTTCATTAGATTGATTCCTAGACACTTCATTATTTTAGAAGCTATTATGAAAAGAATTGTTTCCTTAATTTCTTCCTCAGTGAGTCTATTTGTGTATAATAAGGCTATTGATTTTTGAGTGTTGATCTTGTATCCAGGTACTCTGCTGAAAGTGTCAATTAAGCCTAGAAGTCTTTTGGCAGAGTTTTTTGAGTCTTCTATGTAGATTTTCAGATAATCAGCAAATAATGACAATTTAACTTCTTCTTTTCCTATCTTTATTGCTTTAATTTCTTTCTCAAGTCTAACTGCTGTGGCTAATGTTTCCAGGACTATATTGAATAGGAGTGGTAATAGTGGACATCCTTGTCTTATTCCTGATTATAGCATGAAGGTTTTCAGTTTTTGCCCATTTAGTATGATATTGGCTATTGGATTTGTATAGATAGCTTTCATCAGGTTGAGATAAAAAACATATGTTCCAATTTTCTGCAGGGTTTTTATCATGAATGGGTGTTGGATTTTGTCGAATGCTTTTTCTGCATCTATTGGGATGATTATATGGTTTTTGTCCTTGAGTGTTAATATAGTGTATTGCATTCATTGATTTACATATGTTGAACTGTCCTTGCATCCCTGGAATAAATCCGACTTGGTCAGGGTGTATGATCTTCTTCATGACCCTTTGTATTCTGTTTGCCAGTATCTTATTGAGAATTTTTGCATCTGTGTTCATTAGGGAGATTGGTCTGTAATTCTCTTTTTTGGTTGGGTCTTTCCCTGATTTTGGAATCAAAGTAACACTTGCTTCCAGGAATGAATCTGGAAATATTGCTTCCCTTTTGATTTCATTGGAAAGTGTAAAAAGTAGTGGTGATAGTTCTCTAAATGTCATAGAATTCAACAGTGAAGCCATCAGGACCTGGGCTTTTCTTAGTTGGTAAGTTTGTTTTTTTTGTTTTTGTTTTTATTTTTGGTACTGGGGATCAAACTTGGGTCCTTGTGCTTGTGAGGCAGGTGGCAGCACCACTGAGCTAAATCCCCAGCCCAGTAAATTATCAATTACATTTTTAATTTCATTGATTGTAATTTGTGTGTTTAGAATGTTTTTATCTTCTTCTTTAAACTTTGGTAATTCATAAGTATCTAGAAATCTGTCCATTTCTTCTGTGTTTTCCGTTTTATTAGAGTACAGGTTCTCAAAGTAGGTATGATGATCTCCTGGATTTCTGCTGGATCTGTTGTGACTTCACCTTTTTTGGCCCTTCACCTAACTGCATGAATCTGAGCCTTTTCTTTCCTTTTTTTGACAAGGTTAGCTAAGCGTTTATCAATTTTATTTATTCTTTTGAAAAACCAACTCTTTGATTCATTTATTTTTTTGTGTCATTCTCTTAGTCTCCATTGCATTGGTTTCTGCTCTGGTCTTTATAGTTTCCTCACTTGTATGAGCTTTGGGTTTTTCTTGCTCTTCTTTTTCTAGGAGCTTAAGATTCATCATTAGGTTGTTTACTTGAGCTCGCTCTGCTTTCTTAGTGTCGGCATTCACTGCTATGAATTTTCCACATAGAACAGCTTTCATTGTATCCTATGGATTCCCATATGTTGTGTTGGCATTATAATTTATTTGTAAAAACAGACTGATTTCTTCTTTAATCTGTACTGTGATCCATTGATTGTTCAAGAGAGTGTTGTTCAATTTCTATGTTTTTGTGAAGATCTTGTGATTTCTTATGCTATTGATTTCCAGCTTAATTACACTATAGTCTGTTAATATACATGGGATAACTTCAATTCCTTTGCACTTAGTTAATCATGTTCTATGAGCTAGCATGTGATCTGTTTTGGAGAATGACCCATATGCATATATACTCTGATTTTATGGGGTGGAACATTCTGTGGACATCTATTAAGTCCATTTGTTCAAAACCTTGGTTCAGTTCTAGCATTGGTTGTTGATTTTTTGTCTAGATGATCTGTCTATTTGTGACTGGAGTATTTAGGTCCCCCACTACAATTTACTGGTGCTTATCTGATTTTTCATGTCCCTTAATATTTGTTTTATACAGTTGGAGGCATTAATATTTGTTACATATATATTTATGATTGTCTTCTCTTCCTCTTGGATTGTTCCCTTTGCAAGGATGTAGTGGCCTTCTTTGTCTCTCTTAATTAGTTTTTGTTTGAAATTTACTTTGTATGCAAATAAGATAGCTACCATTGCTTTTTTCTGGGCACCTGTCACATGGAGAACTGTTTCCCATCCTTTTACTTTCAGTCTATGAGTTTCTTTTTTAACTAGGTGTGTTTCTTGTATACAGAATATTGTTGGATTTTGCTTCTTAATCCATTGTTCCAGTCTATTTCTTTTGATTGGTGAATTGAGGCCATTAACATTGATGGGTATAACTGATATGTATTGACTTATCCTTGTTATGTTATTGACCTGTTTTTGGCACTTTTTAATTTTCCCCCCTCTCCCTTTAGTTTTTTGCCTTGCCTAATCGATTTGCTCTGGTGGGCATAAGGGTGTTGTAACCTTCATTGTCTTTTTCTAGGATGTCATTTAGAATTGTTTGGAGTGCTGGTTTGGTATTATCTTGGGTGTTCTTTGTCACTGAAGTATCTTATTTCCCCATCCATTTTAAAAGAGAGTTTTGCAGTATACATCAGTCTAGGTTGGAGTTTGTTTTCTTTTAGGGCTTGAAATACCTTATTTCAGGCTCTTCTTTACCTGAGGGGTTGTGTTGAAAAGTCTGCTGTGATTCTGATGGGCTTTCCTTTGCATGTGATTTGTTTCTTTGCTCTAACTACTTGCAGTATTTTGTTCTTCTATTGGTTTCTGGGATCTTGACTACTACATGTCTAGGTATAGATTTATTTTGATCATGGCTAGGTAGAGTCTTATATGCCTCACTTATCTATATGTCAACATCTTCCCCTCTGTTTGGGAAGTTTTTTGTCATTAATTCTGTGAACAGTTTTTTTTTTATGTCATTTGTACTTTCTCCTGCTACTTCATGGATTCCTATCAGTCTTATATTATTCTTCTTTGCATCATCTAGGAGTTGTTAGATTGATTTCTCATGATCCCTTACTGTTTTTAAGAGATCTCTCTTTTCATGGTCACTAACCACAATCCTATCTACTATATCTGAAATTCTATCTTCACTTCCGTTAATTCTGCTGCAAATGCTTTTTCTGGCATTTTTAATCTGGATATTTATTTGAATCTGTTTCATGGATTCCATTTCTTTCCTATGTTGGACATTCATGGTTTCTATTTCTTTCCTATGTTGGGCATTCATCGCTTCTATCATGATCCTGTGCTCATCTACTTTTTTTTTTTTTTTTTTTTTTTTTTTTTTTTTTTTGTCTGTTTCTGTTCTAGAGTCTCTAATCTTGTCTTTCATTCTCACCATCTCTGTAGTTATCTGGGTAAGTATTTATGTTTTGAATTTTTCTAGAGCCTGATTGATCTGTTTTGTTATTTCCTATGCTATGAGTTCAGGGTGTCCTGGTTTTCGATTGTCAGACTTTTACACTTTGTTTCCCCTAGAATTTGTCATCAGTGAGCTGGAAGTCTATATTTTTATTTTTGTTGTAGGTGCTGTCCTTGGTTTAATTCCTGGGTTAGTACTTTGATCTTCCTGATATAGCTGCTCTTTAGGTTTTGAGTCTCTAATGACTCAGAGACACTCTCATTTTCATAATATCAGGAAGGACAACTGATTAAATTAGTCACAACCATTTGGCCCAATTGATACACAATGGCATCAAGCACAGCTTAGAAGTTGACAATTTGTTGTAGTTATTAATCTATCACTTTAACCATGTGAATTTAATCAAAATTGAGGACCAGCCCAAAATATGCTTATAGTGAATGAACTCTTCAATGCAGCAACTTTACCCCTCAGGAAGGGGACTTAGGAGGAGTTGAGAGGAGAGAAATAGATAGGTAGAAGGATAGGAGAAAGTTTCAAGTGAAGCCAGAGGACACAGGATGATCACACAAACTCTAGAAAACTTTTGAAGACTAGAGAGAAAGTCAGAGTACAAGAACAAAGACAAGAATAAAACAATTTAACAGTAATAGGGAAGCTATAAATTGAACTCACTTTCCTTTGAAACGAATGACAATCAAGAGAAGGAAAAAGAGAGAAGAAAAGAAAGAAAAAATCTGAATTAGGGCAGGAACAGGAACAAAAAGGGAGATGAGTAACAATGGGGGGAGCAAGAGATTGAGTGGAAAAAAGAAGAAATTAAGAATTTGAAGAGTGGGAAAAATAAAATTTTAAAAATTAAAATAAAAAATTAAATATAAGTGCTGGGGATTTAGCTCAGTGATTCTGCCACCTGCCTTGTAAGCACAAGGACCTCCATTCAATCCCCAGTATAAAAAAAAATTAAAAATAAGAGGAAAAGAAAAATAGTTTTGAATTGACTCCTTCAGGGTATATCTCTGCGTCACAATAGACATCGTGGGCAGCAATATGCAGAACTAAGTCAATTCGTCTCAGCAAGCCAACAGCAGACCCCTGAGACTCAGGCTGAATTCTGGTGGCAAGATCCAAGTTGAGCTCCCTGATCTCCTGCAGTGTTAAACTCTGCAAGGTTCTATGGCAGGTTCCAGCTACCCTTCCCCTGAAGATAGTCCAGGTTCTGATGGAAGGTGGTAATCCCTCCAATTTACCAACTACAGAGGTCTGGTGTGCCTTTATGGCAATTGTTCACTTCCATTCTATCTTCTGGAGCTCAGTACAATGGCCTTTATGACCACCTGTGCCTCTGCAGTGTGGATCCAGGTACCAGTGCAACCAGAAGTCCCAAGGTCATAGTGTGTGTCGGGGGGTGCAGCTGGGCAGTCCTAACTGGTCTGCCCCTATGAAGGCCCAGAATGCTGAGGTGTGGGGAAGCTGAGACAAATATTTTCAAACACTCAAAACTAAAACTATTGATAATGCACAGACCTCCACTGAAAGAACTAACTATGGCTTTGCCAGCCACATCTCCCACCTTGACCTGTCTTCAGCAGTTGTACTCTCTCTCTCTCTGTCTCTCTCTCTCTCTCTCTCCCATGACTACCCCATTCTCTGTTCTCCCTGGGCCACCTTTGGTACCCTGATTTTGCTCATATATTAACTCTTTCTCATTTCTACTCTTCCTCGGTTACTCTTCCCCCATTGACCCAGATCTCCTTATTCCTGAGGTGTTGGCACCAAGAAACCACACAACCTCTGTGCCTCTTTATCTGAGGCCAGCCAGCTGCACTGCAGCCTGAGTGTCTGCCAGAAGTTTCTTCTTGCCTACAATATGCCACCAGGCTACCTAGGCCTGGAAGCATGGAGAAATGCTGCCTTGTTATCCTTCATGCAGTTGGGTTTGCCCAGGGTCTGGTGTGGAACTAAGAAATATGAGGACATAGTAGGAAAGACAGAGCTCCAGGGCAATGGCAGAAAGACATGACAGGAGGGAACACTGGGAATTCCAAGAGTGCTGTAATCTTATAATGTCTCCCTCTTTCCTTGTGACAGAAAGAGAGAGAGAGAGAGAGAGAGAGAGAGAGAGAACATTGAGATGTGATCATTGAGATTGCATAGTTTTAAAAATATAGTTTCCCTTAATATGTGTCCCTCAAGTCATGTACAGCTGGTACAAGGACCCTGTTTCCTGACCTGCTTACACAGCAGAGTTGAATGGAATTTCCCATCTAACCAAAAGCCATTCACATTTATTCTGTGACAGCTCAGTGGCCATTGCTCCTCCCACAGACTGATGCATTGACTGAGGACAGATCTCTCTGCAGGGCTTACATTTGCATGGGTGGAAGTGTGTGTGGGAAAGCAGGCTAGGGAAATGAGCAGGATTTGTCAATTACAAGATTCCAGGATAGCACCAAATAATTCTTAGGACCTAGATTTGGAACATCTTGTGGGCTCCCACTAGATGTGGGCACCATAAGAAAGTCAGATGTCATGGGGAGCCCACTATCATGCCTTACCATGATAGTCCACACTGACTGTCTCTGATGGAGTGTTTTGTTTTGTTTTGTTGCTTTTATCTTCTTTTTCTCTTGTTCTTCCTAAGTTTACTCTGCAGAGCTGGTTTCTACCATTCCCATTCATCCCTCAGTTTTCAAATAAACTTTTGGCACTATTTTTGGCTTGTCTCATCCAATTCTTTGTTCAAGGCAAGAAGGACCTGGAACACTTTTGAATGACAAGCCATTTCTAAAGAAACTATTTGATAACACAAGTCTCAGTTCACCATCTTCAGCTGAGCAGCTGAGTCCTTGCTGGGCATTCAGGAGCACCCAGGCTTAGCATGTCTGTTTTCTTTAGTTTCTGAGTATTGTGTACTGCTTTGAGGACAGAAGTCTGTGTACATATTTGCAGTAATAAAGAGCTGATTTATTTATTGCAGGTCTGATGGCCTTGTGGCCAATTTAATAGTCTATTAGCACCATCTAACAACTTCTAAAGTGCCTTCACAGAAACAAATTTAAGGCCGTTTCTGATTACTTTAGCACAAGTGAATTTATTTTCCCCAAAGTATGGCATAAGGAAAAAGTTTAAAACTTACAAAAATGATAGGAAGTGATATTTTTTAAATTAATGAGAACTATACAAAGTCTATAGATGTGTCTCTGAAAAGCCAAGTAATTAGAGAATGACACATTTAAAAATAGGATGATTAAAATATGCACCATCTTCCAGTAGATTTGCAAAGAAAGTGTCTTTTTTAACAATTATTATCATCTGATTACAAAAACAAATGTAGAAAAGGTACAGAAAAATATTCAGATTTTTTTTTTCGTCATCCCAGAGTAAGCCACTTTAACTTTTAAAATCAGCAATTTTGGAACCTGATTTTTTTCCCTTAACATGTATGCAATAATTAACTTATATCATAACATTTTTTTACAAACTCTAATATTACTGTAGTATAACATTTTTATTATGATTATGTAGTATTCCTGTGCATAAATGTATCACAGTTTGCTACCCATTCTCTACATTTCAGCTATTTCACAGTGTTGCAGTATCACCAACCTTCTACAAAAACATTTTTGGCATATTTCAGGTTATCTTTAAGGTGACTTTTTAAAATTTTTTGCTTCCTGAAAGTTGGAGTAATTTCCTGAAAGTTGGAATAAATAACTTAAGAAGGAATAACTAACTTGGAATGACTAACTTTTAAGTGCTGATTTTCTGCTAGCACATTCTCTCAAGTGTTGACTTTCAGGTTCCCAGTGGTGTCAGTTACTGGAAGGCTTGATCTTAGTAGCTAGGGAGGCTGTTTCCTTTCCTAATGGCCAGGCTCACAATTATTAAACACTTTGTTTCCTTTGGGAAACTCTAGAATTGCTTTTACAGTTCCATTTACATTCAATTCAATTCAAACCAATTAAAAAAACTCACAAGACTTTTATGTCAACTTTTGAATGCAGCTGAAATCCATTTGGGTGTGTTTACTAAGAGATTAAGAACTGTTCTCTGAGAACTGTTATTTTTGGAGTGTTATCAACTCTTCCTATACCTTCCTGATATCAATTCACCAAGTTTTTCAGATCTGCATGGTTAGCCAACTGGAGTTCTGCAATATTTAATTGAAATTTTGAAGAAACTTGATGGGCATCTTAACACACGATTCACTTACCAAACATGAGTCAGAAGGAGAGACATCTTTAGCTCTCAAAACTGCTTCTCTTCCATTAACAGTCTCTCCTTAGTCACAGCAGCAGAAAACGAACTCACTTTGGACCACAGCCTAAGAACGCAATGACTTCAGAACACAAAATCTCCAGTTAGGGAGGAGTTCCTAATAGCTACATTTAACAAGAAGTGGAATTTAAACTCTCATGAATAATAGTAAAACTCTTACACTAAAGTAGGAGCAGGGCTTGTGGCAGGAGAAGTATAGAACGTTCTCATAGTCTCCTAGTCTCCTGTCTGCTTCATTTCATTATTTCTCCTTAGTTTGTTTTTTTCAATAGAACAATATTTAAATGCATAAGTATGAAATGTAATAGTTCTCATAATTTCACCACTACTAAAAGAGTGATAAAAATTCAGGTTTATCCCAGCTGACCTAATTACTGGCAAAGTAAGCCTGATTGATTAAAAGAATATCTTCTTTTTTGAATCAATTAATTTATTAACTTATTATGTTTTGGTACCGGGGATTGAACTTGGGACTTTGCACTTGTGAGGCAGGCAGTGGAACCACTGAGCTAAATCCCCAGCCCCTTCTTTTCTGAATTTAAATAGCAATGTTCTGAGTATCTTGGGTTTCAGGGTGCAGCAGCTGAAAATAAACTTTATGCTCTATGACAAAAGCTATGTATCTTAAAACATACCAGATTTTCTGGTAAATAACCAGGGAAAGTTGGCAAATTGAAAGCCTAGAATTTCCAAGTCAATGCCTAATATTTTTCCCAGTCTTGACCCCAGAATTTTAATCAGTTTTTTATGAAGGCTAATTCAAAAGCAGCAGCATGGAACTTGATGTCCATGGCACCTTTAATAATCATAGTTTGTTTTCCTATAAATCTCTATCATTCAATTTATAAAAATCAGATAATGCTGCCAGGCTTATTAAAGAGCTTACATGAGTTTAGTCTAACTGGAGGCCAGAGAAAGAAAGAGCAGCCTTCAGAAGGGCTGGGAGAAAAGCCCAGAGGAGAGACAGAGGCTGTGCAGAGAACTCAGGGAGATTTGGGGCGTGATCCTAGACACACCCTTGCCTTCCACAGCTGAGCCAGAGCAACACTTAACGGAGCACAGAGCCAGTACAAGAATAAAGCCTCCCTTACTTTCTCTCTTTATAACAGTAATTTTAAAATTAGGTGATTTTCCATCATTCATTTGTTACTCAAGGTGAGTTGGAGTTAAAATTTTTGGAGAATTCCTGGGGTCAATGTGTCTGGGTGTTGCTATGACGATGGAGAGGAAGAGCAGAATCAGGCTCTTAAGAGTCTGGGCTTAGTGCCAACACTGGCCAGTCTAGCAAGATGGTCTGGGGGTTCTCTTTGGGGGAACATGAGCACTTAAGTCATTGGATGCCAGGACCCCGTCCCTGAGTCAACACAGAGGAATAGGAACCACAGGAGAGGGCTTGTCAGGGGTTATATACCAATAATAGCTGTGAGCAACTCTAGCATTTAGAATCTACAAAGCACTTTCTCTCATCTCTATTCTGTGGACTACCTCACACTTCTAAGCATAGGTAAATTCAAGAGGAATGTTGCCTGAAATAGCATGCAATTATCAAGTTGTCAGGGAAAGGTCCAGTAAAGGCTATGAAATAGTCACAAGGGAGGCAGATTCTGACTGTGCAGTGAGCACACAACTGTATGCAACAGTCTGGATTGTATACAGCAGAGCCCTCCGCTGTAGGGCTACCTCACTGGGCTCTACTTTGTTCTACTGCCCCATAGGTGCTCAGAGAGACTGAATGCCCCCTGCTTCTGGGGAAGGAAATGTGAGGCATGCTATGCTACTTTCCTGAGTTACTGGCATGCAAGATAGTCTTACCCATGGTGTGGCAAAGAGCCACCAGAAGACACTGAGGAGACTTTGCTGCCAGCCAACCTTCATTACACACACAGATGAACTCATGACATTTCCAGAGTGAGAAAATGCTATTCATCCATTTTCCAATCTAGGAAGGCTTGCATCCCTAAATGCATGGGACTGACCTCTCTCCCACGCTACAGATTCCCCGTGCGTGACTGTCCCTAGCAAAGAGATCCGCATAGGGAAGATGCCCCTCGGAGGTTTACAGGTGGCCTGAAACTTCCAATAACTGGGCTCATCTTCACTGTCACCGCTCTTTGCACTGCTGACACAAAGCTGCTCCACTAAAGAGTGGCACTGACTCTCGGAGAGTCATCGCAGCCAAAGCCAACAGCTCACCACAGGCAGCAGAACCCTAGAAAATGTTTTGGCTTTGCACCCATGGTGAAAGTCTGTGGCCCTGAAGTCCTGGGCCACAGATGCAGCAGCCTGAGCTGTGTTGAGCAGAAACTCATTCACAGAGGCATGGAGAAACCCTTAGCTTGAACGGCAAAGTTATTTCATGGAAGTGCTTCACATTTCTCTCTGCTCAAATGTAAATCTACATTTAGCACTGTAATCTTGAAGGTAAATGAAGAAGTTCCTGGTGCTGCTAGAGATGGGTCATGAGTGGCGAGGGACCCATAAGTGCTGGGACTCTACAAAGCCACATGTGTGGCAAGTTAGGGTTCCCATTGCTCCTGTCAGTACTTCTTAAGGAGCTGCGTCACAGGGCAGAAATTCTCTGGAGTTTTCACTCTATTAGCTGCTACTTTGGTCATCCATGAACTTTGACAAAGAGAAGACCTAGAAAAAGTGCCTTGGCAAGAGAAAATTAGCAAAGGAGCAGAAGTAAAAGCAAAGAGAAAGTCTCGGAGGATGAGCAATGTAAGAAAATGCAAGAAAGATCAGGATGGAGGATTCAGAAAGCAGCATACGTAAGGTGCTACATCCTACCTGTGACTCTCAGTGTCTCTTTTTTTCTGAATCTAGGGATTGAACCCAGGGCTCCGTGCATGCTAAGCACATGCTCTACCACTGAGCTACACCCCCAGCACTGCCCAACCCTCTTAACAGAAGTTTTACATCCATGTCCTTATTTTCATTCAATAGTTGGGAGTATGAATGGGAGGGACTGAAGTAGCCTTGCCCACAAACACACAGTGAATCAGAGATCTTCCCAGCTTATTTGTCTTCTAGCCTTTTGAGAGTAAAATGTCTTAATTTTTTGAAACTTTCCTTATTGGATTCCAAGACACAATCTGCTGTTGCTACTCTGCATACTTCTTAATGAGAGAACTGTACTGTTTTTCCAGAATTGTACTAAATCATCAGAATAATGAAAACCAGTTACAGAATATGACAGGCTAAAGCAACTTTTAAGAGCACTGAGCTCCATCTCCCCATTTTCTAGATTAAAAACCAAGGGCAGTACAGAGAAGTACAAGGTTTACACCAGATCACATGGATGCGCAGGAAAAATTGGACCTCGACATACAGGTCTTGATTTTTAGGCAACTGTTTATCTAAGAGCACAGACATAGATTTGTTTCTTATTTTTTTAATAACAAATCCAAGGTATTTAGCGTTTGCAGAGCACACCAAATGGGTGAGTAATAGCAAACAACTCAGTTTGATCCGAAGCACCAGTGCTTTTTTTCAGGGGTATTTTTGGCTTACAATCTGCTAACCATAAGGAATATTGAATTTAGTAAAGCATATTGAAGTTTTCTAGGCAGCATGTTAAGAACAGCTGATACCAATTAAATGCTAATCAATTTTACTCTGATGCAGAGTGGAAAAAATGTTTCAGAAGTCTCTCCACCCCAAGATGTTCTTGACAATGGGTCTCTTGCCATGGGCCCTCCTGTTCTCTACTCATGTGTACTCAGGAAGAGGCAGTCTGCCCTCAGACTCCACAGGCAACTAAAACTCAGCTCAGCTTTGTCCTTGAAATCAAACTGCATGTGGGGAAGAGAAGCAGCTGCAGGTTCTGGGGAGAAGCACATCACAACCACGCTGATAGGAGGAACTGAGGAAGACAGGGAAATTCAGCCCCATCCACTCTCTGCGGCCACCCCAAGAACTTTAATGACCAACTCTGCTGCGTTATGTTCAAATAAATTTCCCCAAGCTCCACTTTTTCCATGAGAGTCAGCAGCAAAAACAAAACAAAACAAAACAAAAAAACTTCAGGTCCAAAAACTTAGGGTTTGGGGCTGGGGATTTAGCTCAGTGGTTCCGCCGCCTGCCTCGAAAGCTCAAGGACCTAAGTTCAATCCCCCGTACCAAAGCAAAAAACAAAAAACAAACAAACAACAAAAAAAAAACAAAACAAAAACTTAAGGTTTGAATTTGTCTCTGTGGGTTACTAGAGGCAGCAAAAGTACCTTGTTTAACCTCCCTGAACTTCAGCTTGTTTACTTGCAAAAAGGGAGTGAGTAATCATATGACACTTTAAGAATTAAATGATTCAGGGTCTGGGGGTGTAGCTCAGTGGTAGAGCATTTGCCTAGCATGACTGAGGGACTGGGTTTGACCCCCAACACTGCAAAGTTTAAGAATTAAAACAAAAAACACAAACAACAAAAAAAAAACAAAACAAAAACTTAAGGTTTGAATTTGTCTCTGTGGGTTACTAGAGGCAGCAAAAGTACCTTGTTTAACCTCCCTGAACTTCAGCTTGTTTACTTGCAAAAAGGGAGTGAGTAATCATATGACACTTTAAGAATTAAATGATTCAGGGTCTGGGGGTGTAGCTCAGTGGTAGAGCATTTGCCTAGCATGACTGAGGGACTGGGTTTGACCCCCAACACTGCAAAGTTTAAGAATTAAATGATTCAAGATGTCTGGTGGACCATGTTGTGACTATAGTTTAAAAATGAATTGTATACTGGAAAATTGCTAAGTAGAATCTAAGTGTCCTTACCAACAATAAAGGATTTATAACTGAGGTAACACATATGTTAATTAGCTTGATTTAGCCATTCTAAAATGCATACATATTTCAAAATCTTACACTGTGTACCATAAATATGTAAAATTTAATCAAAACAACACATAAGAAAAGGGCATTAAATAAGGTAACATTTACAGAGTATCTGATATAAGTGGGTAATTAACAAATGGTAGCTTTGTTCCACATTGTTCCTAATTATTTGCATACTTTTTTCCAATATTCCCATACTTTTTTCCTATATTCAAGCCATTATATTCATTTTAAAATCCTCATTCAAATGTGTCACACTATACGTGTGTGTCTGTTTGACTCCCTTAACATTCCTCAGTCCTAGAGCACAGATGGATAAGAATATGCATATTAGGAAGCCACAAGCTGGAATTCTCTGGCCAATTCTGTGCACAGAATAGGGAATTTTTCTGTCACTCTTGATCCTGCTCAGGGTTTCATGTCCTGGGTTCTCTCATTCTCTAACCTCAAGGCCCAGAACTCTGAGGCATTTTCCAGCATGCACAGTTGACTAGTTTGCTGCACCAGCCTCCCCTATGTATATATGTATATTCAGTTTGTCACTGAAGATGGAGGTGAAACATCTTTCAACTTAAACATGAGTTCACTAGTGCCACCAACTCCCTTGTGAGAAGAGCTCATAACCTGGTACCCACACAGCATTGTCCTCATAGTACCTAATAGTACTGCTAAGTGCCTGTGGGCCATCATCCCCAAGCTATACCCAGGGACCGGAAACACTGAGGCTCCTCAAGAGCAAATATGCTAGTCTGTTAGCCCTCACTGAAAGGAGGAGATCAGCACACTCACCTGTGTGTAACAGCATGATGATGAGACTAAGATGGGTCATTCATTCTACATGACCGGCTCAGGAGTGCTTGGCTAAAACATAAGGGAGCTCTGGATCCTAAACACCAAAACTAAACTGGTTAACTTTGGAAGGTTTCCTATCTTTCTACTAGATGAAAAGTCATGGTTCATTTCCCTGGTGCAGATAAAAAGTCTTTAAAGTGGTAACAGCTTTTATTTTTCTCCTCCCTTTTTTCCCATGGATCATTAGGCTCTGAAACTATGAATTTGAATTTTAGGTGGTTAGGAACTAGTTAGGTATTTTTTTTAAAGCATTGATTTAAAAATACATGCAAAAGTTGTTTACTTAAACTGTTTGCTTCTGAGACATCAGTGTATCATTTTAATCTTATATTTTGAGTACATTTATGAAACCCAAATTACTCTGTATTCTTTTTCAGAAGCTAATACCCTCTAAAAGAGTCTTAATTTTATTTGTTTGTTTGTTTGTTTATTGGTACTCGAGATTGATTGACCCTAGGGCCTTTACACTGAGCTACATTGCCAGCCTTTTTTATTTTTATTTTGAGAGAGGCTCTTGTTAAGTTGCCCAGGCTGGCCTCAGATTTGCAATCCTCCTCCCTTGATCTCCTGAGCAGCTGGGATTACAGGCATGTGCCACCAAACCCAGATAAGAATTTTATTTTTAGTGAATACTGACAAGAGTCTTTATGTAGTAGCCAGTCCTCACTGCCATGCAGTTTATATTCTGTATAACATAATTTTTAAGCATTTTCATCCCTACTCATACTCTGAAATCAGTTTGTAAATGCACAAGTTATAAATATGAAAGAAAAAGCAACCAACCAACCCTAACAATTTTCCTTAGAAAGCCACAAAGTTCTTTGTTTATTGTAAGTTGATTAAAGCATATGGAAAATGACAATGTCATTGTATGAATTTATTACTTGACATATTCATTAGCAAAATAAATAAAAATTTAAATTATAAAATGGAAGATTTAGTCTGTAAAATATAAATAACTACATTATTTATAAATGGCCTATTATACCAATTTAGATGCAGAGATTGGCAGGTTGGACTAAAAAATATCATATTTTAGCTGAATTACCAACTTTATTCTCTCCATAAGAAATACACTTCAAATATAATGATACAGACACAGTAAAAGTATGTCATGAGAACATCAATAAGGGAAACCAGGAATGGTTATATTAATATTTATACAAATAAAGTGGACTTCAGAGCAATACAATAAAATAAAGCAGACTCCAAAGAAAATTACCAGAGCCAATGAAGGGCTTTATATATTTATGGAAGAATCAACCCACCAAGAAAAGATTTAGCAATACTAAATGAGTTTGCACCACACTGCAGAGCTGCAAAAATATATGAAGAAAAAGAAGTAATTAAACTGAAAAGATAAATAGAGGCATCTTGAAGGATGGTAGATTTGACTCATTGGAGAACGGAAGGGGACAGTGTTTACTAGAGAAGATGAGGCCTGAGGATTCCGGCACAGTGTAGTGTGCAAGATAATTTCAGGAGGCAGGCTACCAAACTTTTTTAGCTTTATAGTTAAGTATTTACTTTAATGTATATTACAGAAAAAATGTGGGTACTATACATAGAAACATGGTCACACAGATGACATAGTCTTCCATGATTGTTGCAGACTTTTGTGCACTAAACATTCTACATGACTTTTTAGAAGTGGGAATATGAAGGATGCCTGCTCACTTCATTTTGTTCAAGGTAATCTAGATCAGCTATTATTCCCACGTTAAGATTTCATTCATATGGCGATAGCCTCTCAAGGTATCCCACTGTGTTACACCATCAAGCAGGGGCACCACTCAATCTAAACCCAGGAAACATTTAGGTTTGGTGACAGCTCAGTCGCCTAACTGGTAAACCTTGAACATGGATTAAGAAGTTTTTCCACATATATAAATCATGCAGCTATTTTTTGTTTGCATTTTTGAAATATCAAATTTAAAAGCTTCTTCACAGCAAAAGAAACAACTTGCTGAATTAAAAGACAACCTACACTCACTCCTCAGAGGACTCATAAATATAATATATAAAGAACTCAAAAAAGTAGAGCCTCCCAAAAAAAGACTCAGTTGAAAAATGGGCAAGTAAAATGAATAGACAATTCACAGAAAAAGAAATACAAGTGATTGTGCTCGCTTCAGCAGCACATATCCTAGAAGTACAAGTGACCAATAAACACACGAAGAAATGCTCAACATCCCTGACTGTTAGAGAAATGCAAATTACAACGCTGTTTCCATCTTACCCCAGAAAGAATGGCCATCACTAAGAAATCAAATAATAATAACTAGTGAGGCTTGGAAGGAAAAAGAACCCTTCTCCATTGTTGGTAGGAACGTAAACTAGTACAACCACTATGGAAATTAGTGTAGAGGTTCCTCAAAACACTGAAACTAGAAATTCCACTTGACTCAGCTATTCCTCTTCTAGACATCTTCCCAAGAGGTTTAGATACACTATACCACAGTGATACATGCACATCTCTATGTTTACAGCAGCATAATTCATAACAGCTAAATCTTAGAAGCAGCCTGTATATTGATCAACAGAAGAATGGATAAAGAAAATGTGGTATTTACACACAATAGAATACTATTCGGCCATAAAGAAAGATAAACTTGAATCATATGTAGGAAATGGATGCACCTTGAGACCATAATATTGAGTGAAATACATCAGACACACAAGCTTAAATATTGCATGGTTTCTCTTATATGAGAAACCCAAAGTATAAATAAAGAGAAAGATAAAAGATAGAAATCAGGAAGTGGGGAGAGAGATCTTTCTCCAGGGGGAAGGAAATCAAGAGATGGAGGGAGGAAGGTGGGATAGGAGATGAAAAAAAAAAAGAATTAAGATATGATATGTACATCTTAACTCCCCACTAGGAATGCTCACATTTTGTACTACAAATATGTACTAATAAAAAAGAGCAAATACTAGAACAAATATATAGAGAGAGATATACATATATATACATGTATATTACTTGATTTTTCAAAGTTTCTTTAATATTAATTTTAAAAGTATAATATTTTTATTTTCATGTTGTTGATGTGAGATGCATACCAAATAGGCAGGACTATGATACAATCAAAATCTAACTTTATTTTGTTTCCTCTGTCTGCTTTAAACTTTATCCAGTGACGAATGTTTTTCTTTTTCCTACCACTGGACAATATCCCAGCAAGCTGTGTCTATTTTTGCTCTTAGTAAAAGACAGTCTTACAATCATTTATATGAAAACTCAGTCTTAATTTGGCAATTCAAATGCCAAGTCCTAGATATTGGCCAACTCTTCAATTTCCTCCCTCTTCCCTACACAAGGACTCCATTGATGTTTGCTTGTTTTCCAGAAAGGAAGTGTAGTTGGCATCTCTCTCCTCTCACTTCCTTCATTTGTAACCTGTTTTACTTCTTCTCACAGCTAGAAAAGGGGAGGTCAGAAGGAGGAGAGGAAAAGGCAAAAGTACTATACTTAGCCAGGTGTTGTGGTATGTGCCTGTAATCCCAGTGCTCTCAAAGGCTGAGGCAGGAGGATTATAAATTCAAGCAAGTTAGTAACTTAGCAAGAGTTTGCCTCAAAAAAGAAAAAGAAAAGGGAGGTAGATCCCCTGGCCTTAATCCCCAGTAACGGAATAAGGACCAAAAAAAAAAAGTACTTGCTGGCTAGTGGCTGAGAGATCTCTTGAAGAAGATCAAACCCGACTCTTTGCCAGGGTGTTTTCATCATTCCTGGGTTCAGGGTGCTTAAGCATTTCTAGACTGTGTGGTCACGAAAAGCATCCAACATTCCTTTCTGGCTTCTTTTTGTTAGAGTTCTTGAAGGCTACTTAACCAGAAGTGCAGTCCAGCCCTAACCCAGCCACCTCTGCCCCTTTTTAGGCAGGACTCAGGTGCCATTTCTCTGTGGCCTTAATTGCAGAAAATACTTTCCATGGGTCTCTGTGCAATCCATGGGAGCTGCTTGTATTAGGTGTGAGGAGAAGGCAGTCCCTTTTCCCCTGGGTCTCTGGTCCAGCCCCCTCTTAAGAGATCCTCTACAAATCCTCCTCTTTCTCCACACTCTGACTTGTCATAAACATCTCTGAACTAGCCAAGGGTGTCAAAAATCACAAAAACAATTCACAATCTTCTTTGTAGACTTGCATGTGAGGAATCCATCTCACACTGATTTTGGTAATATACTATTGTATCTCAGTCAAAACCGTGGTCTAACATTCTGCTCTAATTATTTCCACAATTTCCTTCTATTTCAGGAAAATCATTAGTTTTTCACTCATGACAGAGATAATTTACTTACACTTAATTAAGTGAAATGGTAATAAAGAAAATATTAAATATCTTATGATGCAGGTGATATGTAGATAGGATTAAAAACCCTGACATGGTACATGAGCAACAGTCGATGTCGGTTGTAAATCAAGAATACTTTACAGAGATTAGTTTAGTAAAAGAAAGAAAAGTATACTGGAGAGAAGAAAAGTGATAGATTGCATGATCTTGAAAATATAGAGCCATAAAAGGGATTTAGTAAACAGTACTGGAGACACTTTGAAATAGAATGCCTGCTGTGAGTTGAACTGCCATACAGGCTGGGGTGAGCCATGATTTCATTTATTTTCCTTAAGCTTCACCTTATAAGGAAACTGAACCATTTCTTCTAAATAAATACGAAGCAAAACCATTCAGCGGGTAGCGGAGAGGGCTCATTCCCTAGCACCTTTCCAAAGTGAGGAGTGACTCAAATTGGTGCATTAGATTTCTTCTCTAGAAATGTGGGGAGATTAAAATCCAGTTTGACTGCTCCTTTTAGGGTTGGAGTCACTGTGGATGTGCTGCAAGGTATATATTTGTTCGCACTGTTTTTTTTCTCAAAAAATTGTATTAGTATATTTTTGCAGTACATAGTTATGGTTTATGTCTAGATGTCTCCCTAAAGCCTCCTGCAGCCATACATGGGGCTTTTCAGAGGTGGCTGAACCTAGAGTGTGTGATGCTGAGATTAAATGTGTGATACTGGGATCAAGGGTGTGTGATCAGTAAATTAGGCCACTGACTGGTTTGGCATTGGTTCTGTCCATGGATAATGGGAAGGCCCACCCTGGGTGTGAGTGGTACTTGATAGAATATAAAGGACAGAGAGCGGGCTGCTGCTATTTCTTACTGCTTTGTTTCTCTACTACTTTGCTGCCTTCTGCCCACCATGAACTGGTTTTCCTCTGCCATGCCCCTCTGCCATGCCACCCTGCCTTGGAGCCAAGGAACTGATCATGAACTAAAACCTCTACAAACTACGAGCCTCTTGTAACTTTAGATGCTGGGCATTTTGTCTCAGCAACAAGAAAAATAATTAAGTTCCATAGTAAATACAGTCATCATGGGAGAATTTGCACATATACATACCACATCTTGATCCTTATTACTTCTCCTTCCTCTCCTCACCCTATCATTTCTCTTAGCCCCCCATCCCTTTCTCATTATTTCAAATAACAAACTCTTTGATTTATTAATCATTTGAATTATTTTGTCTCAATTTCATTAATTATAGCAGTTATTTTTTTAACATGTAAGTGGACAGTTTTCATCTCACAGCCTGATATGTGCTACCCATGCTCATAGAAATTATTCAACAAAAAGCCAGGATGATGATCTCTAAATTTACAAATAAAAATAGGATGATCTAACAAACTAGACACTTCAGTATACAAATCATCATATTCTGCCACTATAGATTAATCTACACAAATAGCCAAACTACCAGAAATTTTATTGAAATCAGAATCAAGGATGTTAACTGCGCAATTGTGGCTGGTGAAATAAAATAACACACTGAATCCACCTTCTTTAAGGAGATTTACCAAGTTTTAGAGTCAGGTTCACATCTGGGTGCCTTTTACTCAAACTACTCAATGGTTCTACCTTTCTCTAGCCTTTCATTGACAGCTAACCCATTTTTAAAATGGGAACTTTGTTTTTAAATATCCCAATTATGGTAGACTAAATGATGGCCTTCCAAAATATAATTGTATTCTAATTCTTGAATGTTACCTTATTTAGCAAAAAGGGATCTTTACAGAATCATTACATTAAAGATCTTGAGATGGATACAGAAATTATCCTGGATTACCCCTGTGACACTAAATGCAATCACGAGTGTGCTTAAAAGAGGAAGAAAGCAATTTGGTCTCCTGCAGAAGTCAACAAGGCAGCATGAGTCAGAGATTAGTTTGATGTGGTCATAAGACAAAGAAGGCCAGCTACCTCCAAAAATCAAAAGGCTGATATAGACCCTTCCCTAGAATTTCCAGGGAGAGCACAGCCCTGCTAATATCTCCCTTTCAGCCCAGTGATCATGAGTTCCGAGTTGGCTCCAAAACTGTGAGGGAATGAATTTCCATAGTTCCAGCTACCCATTTGTGTTACTTTGTTACAGCAGCCACAGGAAACGAATACACTGACAGTCATACTTTTATCTTGCCAGATACCCTTTCTCTTATAGATGACTTTACATGGCAGAATTCTGACTCATCTATCAAGTAACAGAAACTGATTTTAGGTACCATAAGAAAAAAGAGAATTTGTCATTGGGGTACAGGGAAGTCTTATGGAACGCAAAGGCAAGGATGTACCTAGACCTCAAGACCAGACCCAGCCAGGCAGCCTGGAAATCCTTTCACAATCTCTTCTCTGTTCCCTTCTGTTATTGTTTCTCTGCTTCCTGGCCTCTTGCTGCTGCCAGACTTTCTCTGTTATTCAGCCCACAGAGAAGAGACCGCTCTTAGCTGTGAATTATGTTGCCTAGGCTGTTACATGAAGAGGTTAGATAATATGCTCTGCAAGCTCCCTCTGGCTCTAAAACTTAATGGAACTCTCTGAGGAGTCTTGAGTTCCGGGTGATGGGAAGGATTCTGAGGAGTGGAAAGAAGACAGTGATAGAGACGAGGGAACAGGTGTGCTGTAGGGAAGGTGCCTGGGTTCACCACAGAAGGCACCTAGCTGGGATCCCGAAGGGGCCTGGGGAGTTCATGGGCTTGGCCAAACTGGTGAAGAGCTGTTGACACCTGGCATGCAGAGAAACCATCCTGACCATACTTTTATGCAGGTACTATCCTCACCTACCATAATAGCTGTCAGAAACTCCAGCTTTGTCATTGTCCATCTCTGATTAGCATCATTTATTCAATGTTGCTTTCTAGCCAGTTTTGGTAGGAAGAAGTCTCTTTTTTATTTCCCTAACAAAAATAAGCTATACTGCCCAACATCACTCATCTACTCCTTCACAGGGCCCCTTTTAGGTCTTTTCAATCCAGCCCTCAGACCACAGTAAGACTAAAATATCCATGCCCATGCAGAGTCCAGAAACTCAATTCCACTGCTTGCCAATTTCCAAAACCCCACTCTACACCTGCTGAAACTGATCCCTGGGTTTGGAGGCAGAGGCAACTCGGGGCCTCTGGCTGAGACTGAGGGAAGTTTCCACAGGAGCGATGTTCATGTCTCTAGTTCTGACCTCAAACTGGCTCCTGCTCTTAATGAAACAAAACAGCTAAATGCACATCCCTTCCTACTCCAACCAGACTAAAGGGCTCCTAGTCATGGCTTCTCTGTCTCACTGAGTCTCTAAATTGCCTTTTATCTGGATTCCTGCTCCCAAGCATCTATGTCTTTCACCTGAATAGCTTCCATCTGCTTACAAGACCGGTCTTTGGAATCCTTTCCCTGACCCCACCTCACTTAGGGCATCCCTTGTATACACCCACCTCACCCCTTGGTTGTCATTAATCTTATCATCCTGGCAGCAAGTTAGCTATTCACTCCTTTGTGTCTGTCCACTAACCAGGAATTTCAAACTGTATCTTTTCTGTCTACATCTCCTATGCTTAACGCAGAGCCAGGAGCATGACAGAAGCCTCACAACTGTTGAATGAAGAGGGGGTCAAATATCTCAACTGCACGCCTTTGTTTTTGTGATAAAGTCTATGGTCCCCTTCCATGTTTCCCACTTTGAAACTGTGATGCCTGTCATGTTATGACTATTTCATCGTAGGGCATGGTAAGAAATGAGATGCTTAGCACTCTAAACACACAGAAGTCAAGTTTTCTTAATAAGATGATTTTTTGATCCGTGAGAAGCTAAATAAAGGTTGTCCAAGCACGACAGTGTTCTGGGAGATATAAGAAGTGAGATAGGGAGGAAACGTGCCTCGTTCCTATACCCCAATTTGGACTCTGAAGAGAGGATCTCAAAATATCCTCCCTGTTATTGAATGATATGTATTCACTTGCTCGAGTTCTCCTGTTGGCTTTCTCATGTTCCTACAGATTAGAAAGTACAGTGAATTCATCTTGAGACTTCAACTCATGTGCAGCATTCTAATGATGGAATCCAATTAGAGACACATCACTCGCTGGCCTGACTGGCACTCTTGGTGTGTGGTAAGCTCAGCTCATATTATCCCTGGCATGAAGAGAAGGGTTGAAATGTGGAGTGTCAGGAGGAGGAATTCCTTCTATGGAACCTGTGCCAGCTACTTCAGCACCAGCCAGACCTTCTACTTCTCAGGGTCTTGGCTACCTGCAAGGGCCCCAAGAATTTAGAGGATTTATGAGGCCCAGGGAGTGAGCCCAACCCAGGAAGGAGGCATTCTTCTAATATGCAATAGGGCGAAGAAAGAGTCCCAGTTTTGGAGGAGAGCATGGCTTTTTAAAAAGATCATCATAGACACAATCACTGCTTCTTAGAAGCCTTACTGTTACTTTCAACATCCAAGTAAGCATCTGAGATGGAGAAAGGATGGAAGGTAGGTGGGCCTCGAGGCAAGAGGAAACCCACCATTTGACTCCACTGAGCCCTGAATGTCTGATGTGCAAGTGTTTGCCCCCTTTCCTGTGCCTCATGTGTCACTCTAGACTAACAGTTCTCATCCAGGAGTGATCCTGTCCCCAGGGATCATCTAACAAAGCATTGAGATGCTTTTGATTTTTGCAGCTTGGGGAGTGCTACTAGCATCCAGTGGGTAGAGTTCAAGCTTTAAAAAGCCTTGAAGCACAGCACAGCATGGCATACGTATAATCCCAGCTACTCGTGAGACTGAGGTAAGAGGATCATAAATTCAAAGCAAAGCTGGCGAACTTAGCAAGACTCTGTATCAAAATAAAATAGGACTGGGCGTGGAACTCAGTGGTGAAGTGCTCACCTAACTTATGTGAGAACCTGGGTTCAGTCCTCAGCAACACACACACACGTGCACGCGCACACACACACACACACACACATGGCCTTCAAAAGGGAGAATCTTCTTCAGCTCCACAAACCAAAATAAAGGGAAGAAGGAGAACCTACACCAGGCTTGGGGGTTAGAGAAGAAAAGCTTCCAAGATACACTCAATCAGTCTTGACTTGAAATATACTTTGTCTTCAAACAGAACAGCTACCCCTGCTTTTTTCCAGGTTCCTATTGCATGAAGTATTGTTTTCCATCCTTTGATTTTCTGTCACTGAGTTTCCTTTTGAGTTAAATGTGTTTGCGTGTGTAAGGTACAGTTGGATCTTGCTTCTTGATCCATTCGTCCAATCTGTTGGTAAATTGAGACCATTCATATTAATGGTTATAACTGATAGGTATTCGCTCGTCCTTGTCAACATATTATCTTCCTGCTTTTGATTCCTTTTCCTTCCCTTCTATTCGATTGCTTGCCTTCCTGATGGATTCATTATATTGGGATTCTTGGAACTGTTATCTTCATTGTATTTTTCTAGAAAAATCCTTCAGAATTTTTTGGAGTGTTGTTTCAGTGGTCATGAATTTCTTCAGGTGTTCACTATCATGGAAGTATCTTATTTCTCCATCAACTTTGAAAGGTAATTTTGTGGGGTGCATCATTCTGGGTTGGAGATTGTTTTCTTTTAGGCCTTGAAATACTTCACTCCATGCTCTTCTTGACTTAAGGGTTTGTGTTGAGAAGTCTACTGTGAATCTGATGGGCTTTCCTTTTAGGTGATTTGTTTCTTTTCTCTGATAGCTTTTAATATTCTGTTCTTGTGTTGAATTTCTGGAATCTTGACTATGATATGCCTTTTTTCTGATTATGGCTAATTAGAGTTCTATATGTCTCATTTATGTGTACGTTAAAATCTTTTCACATGCTTGGGAAGTTTTCTGCTATAACTTTTATGAAGAAGTTTTTTATGCCCTTTGTTTTATCTTCCAATTTTTTATTAATTCCAATTAATTTTATGTTATTCTTCTTTCCATCTTTTAAAGAATTGTGCAGCTGTTGGATAGATTTTTCATGGTCCATTGCTATTTTTAAAAAGTTTTTCATTTGGTGATGACTAACTGCAACCCTGTTTTTTAGAACTGATATTCTAACCTCACAGTGGTTGATTCTTCTGTGTATGCTTTCAATAGAATTTTTAATCTCTTGGATATATGAATCTATTTTATAGAATCCAGTTCTTTTCTATGTTGGGTGTTCATGGTTTCCATCACTTTTTAAAAAATCTGTATCTATTCTATATTCACTAACTACATCCTTCATTATGGTCATGATCTCTTTAATTATCTGTGTAATTATTTCTGTTTCTCTTTCTAGAGACTCATTCATCTGTTCTGTTATTTCTGCTACTACCATTTTGATTTCTTCTACCTTAATGCCCCTTTGATTTGCATTGGGCAGGGTGGAATTCTGGGGTTGCATCTTGCTTCCGTGTTTTAACATATTTTTGTTTGTTTTCTGTGTTGAGGCCTATAAATTGCTTCTAGTAGGTAACTTTTTAAAATTAGTATCAAGAGCTCTTTAGCAAATGACTACTTTTCAGAGACGTAGGCATAACTGGCTTTTGGCTTTTGAGTCTGTCCCAAGATCCTGCTTCTGCTCTTTATTAGGGATGCAAGACTGAAGCCTGTTTGGCCTACACCCAGTTCTTTGGTACTAGACTGCAGTATTGTTTATTACCCAGACAATCTAGGTATTGGCATACAAAGAAGATCAATCGATCACAGCAACTATGTCATTTTGGCTAACGTAATACCAGCATCAATAACAATGGTATCAAACACAGATAGAAAATGACAAGCTGTGATAATTAATAATTTGTCACTTTTAATCATATATTCAAAATCTAAGACATATATCATATATAACAAAATCTAAGACAAATCAGAAAATTATAAACAGTATATATCCACACAATAGAACAATTTTACCCTATGCAGAGAAAATTAAAAGGGAGAAGAGGAAAAAATAGAGAAATAAAAGAAGAAACAGATTAGACCACCACCTGCCTTGCAAGTGCAAGGTCCCGAGTTCTATCTCCAGTACAAAAAAAACCAACCAAACAAACAAACAAAAAAACCCAAAAACAAAAAAAAAAAAGAAAAGAAAAGCAAAAACAGAGATTAGAAGCAAGCCTGAATAACAGAGGAAAATTACCCAAGTCTCAGGAAACTGGTAAAGAAGATAAGAGGAAGAAAAAAATGAAAAAAAACAAAAACAGGGACAAAACAAAACAAAAAAACTACAAACAATGTTCATCTTTACAAAGAAATAAAACCAATCAGCAGAAAAAAACTAAACAAAAACTAAAAAGAAAAAAAAAAGTTTCTCTCTGATTTCAAGCCTGTAGTTATCTTCTGGGGCCTATAGTTTTGTGGCAATGTTCAATTCAAGAGATAACTCTGCTCTTGCTAGTAGACAAAGCAAGTGGTCAGAGCCCAGATCTGTAGTGAATAATCCCAGCTAGTCAGCAGTAGGTTTAGGGCATAGAGTTGGTTCTGGGACTTTCAAATCCATAGACAGCTGAGCCTGACCTCTGGTTGTGTTGTTGGGACCTAAGCTTATAACACTCTGGGTGTCTCTTGTCAGCATGCCGGTGGTTCCCTGACCACGAATGTCTCCTATGGTTGTCTATCACCCAGTCACTGTGGGAGTTTAATACTGTGAGCCCTGAGATGAAGCCAATCTGTGGCTCTTCTGAGCTCTAGGCTTAGCTGGTCCCTCCCTAAAATGGTGCCTGACCAAATTTGCTTGCTAGGGGACATGGCAGTCACTTGGACTGGAGTCACTCACCAGCTATTGTAGTGCACAGCATCCACTGCTTTATTCCACTGGTTGGATCCCATTGGCATTTCTCCCTGGAGGCCTCTGGAGTCACCCCCTTCACTGTGTCTCTGTAGATTTGATCCTCCTTTCTCACACCACAAGCCAAGAGCCAGGGCAAAAGTGCTAGTTGATTCTTTTTTTGCATTGTGGTCTATCTCTTCAATTTCTCTGTAGGCTCCTGTTTTTCCCTCAGGTCCTTTCTGGGCTGCAGGGATCCTTCTCTTTTCTTCTTTCTTTCCCCAAGTTTTATTTTCCAGTGTGTTTATTCTGAGTCTTGGAGAGGCTGATTTGTTACTGCATATTGTTCTATTTTCCTGGAAGTCTGGGGTGTTATTCTATCAATCCTATTTATAGCAGCTGTCAGCTTTGTAATCTGTCAGCTTTCAAATATCTAGAGGTTTTGAAATCCCTAGAAGATGGGAACATTATAAAACTGAACTTTAATTTCCAATAATATGAGAAGGCTGGATTAGACTAACACAGTAGGTGTGGTGGTGGGAACAATGGTGAAACCACTCCCGCCCAGAATATTTGACAATGTCTGGAGATGTTTAGTAATCCCAAGTGCTGATGGTGGTGGAGAGAGGTACTGATATCTCTAGAGGGTAGAGACCAGTGATGGTATCCAACATCTTATAATGCTCAAGATAGCCTCTGCAACAAAGAATTATCTGATCTCAAGTGTCATCAGTGCCTAAGTCGGAAACACTGACTTAGACCATTCTCACTCAAAATGTGGACTGTTGAACAGCAGCAACCTTATCCTAACCTAGAACATTTTAAAATTGCAGACTTGCCCAGGTCTGATGGCACATGCTTATAATCCCAGTATTTAAGGAGGCTGAGGCAGGAGTATTGTTATGAGTTTGAGGTCAGCCTGGGCTAAACAGTGAGTTTAAGGCCAGCTTGGAATACATATTGTGACCCTGTCTAAAAAAAATTGCAGAATCTTGGACTGCAGCCAAGAGCTACTGAATTAGAGGGTGCATTTTAACAAGATCCTGAGGCAATTCATATACACATTAAAGTTTAAAATGGGCCAGAGCAATGATACCCAACAAAGGCTGTGCCTACAAACCACTTTTAAAAAGATAGTAATGCCTGAGTTTTACCAAAGACTGGTTAAATCAGAACCTTTGAGTATTGGCATTGGTATCTGTTAAACAACCTCCAGATGATTCTGTCAAGCTGTCAGGACTGAGAACATCTACCCTGTGATTGCTGAACCTTTGCTATTCAAACTGTGGTTGATGAGCAGGCACAGCACCATTCCCTGTGGACTTCTTAGAACTATATGGTCCCTCTGAAGATATAGAACCAGAATCTGCATTTAACAAGATCCCCAGGTGATTCTTCCTCATATTGAAATTTAGACAACACTGCTGCTGAAAGCTCTCTTCCTGCTTAAAAAAAAAATCCCATTTATTTCAAAATGTAAAACACAGGTTTTGCTAAAGCCATTCACTGTACCCTTCCATAATGGATACAATTCAAAATCTTGTTTAAACAATGTTCTTCTGTTTCCAAATACTGTATATTGCATGACTATATTTAGTAGTGCTGCTCATAGGTAAACCATTATATTTCAGGCAACTCACAGCCTGTCAGCTCCCAGGAACAAGTCTTTCTAAACAAAGCAGTGTGTGGAAAAGCATTCTTTCACCAAAGAGAGGCAGGGGTGTGGTCAGCAGTGAGAACTGAGCCAAGGCTCACTTGGGAAAGGGGGTCTCTAACAGAGGCATACCCTGTCATGCCAAATGGTGGGGAGAAATGAGTTACAGAGCAAAGGCAGGCTGGAAGGTAGGCCAGGTGACACCAGTCATGTAGAGGGAGATTGCAGAGAGCTGGGAGGGGAGGTGTGGATTTCTCTGGATCATCAGGACAGTCCATGTCAGTCACATCTCAGGCTGTGAGCACGCAAACTCCATCTTTTCACCTAAACTGTAAGAAAAATAGAATGAGCTAGAGAAAAATGAAAAATATTCAGTTCTATCTTCTAGAAATATTTTTACAAGAAATAGAGAAGAACTGGGATATCTGTGTACAGTTTATTATCTAATTTAATATTTGAAGTAGGAATTTGCATTATCTCTTTTTTTTCGCATTACTGGGGATCGCACTCACACTGGGCCTTCACACTGAACTACATTTTTAGCCCTTTTTTATTTTTTTATTAAGTTGCTATGTTATCCAAACTGGGCTTGAAACTGTGATCCTCCTGCCTCAGCCTCCCAGAGTGCTGGGATTATAGTCATGCACCACCGTGTCCTGCTATGTGTCTATTTTATAAAAGCTAAAAATTGAGGCTTTCAGAGAGGAGCAGGCTGACTAAAATTTGAACTCAGTCTTCTCTAATATCTCTTTTTATGCTAATGATGACTGCTGAGTTGGATTGTGTTCCCCACTCCATTTAGATGTCAAAGTCCTAAAGCCCTGTCCTTCAACCTGTGACCCTATTTGCAAACTGGGTCTCTGCAGAAGTGGTCGGGTTGAAGTGAGATCTTTAGGATGTGTTAATCCAATACAGCCAGGAAAAGAGGAAATTCAGTGAGAGATGGGTATAAAGAGAGTGTGACCCAGACAGAAAGAGAGTGGGAGTATGACCACCTTCAAGCCAAGGACAGAGGCCTCCTTCACAGCTTCAGAAGGACCAACCCTGTGGACACCTTCATTTCAGACTTTCGAGCTCAAAGCTAGGAGATAACATATTTCTATCATTTTTCCTACACTGTCTTTGGTAATTGGTTATGGTTATGGGAGCCCTTGGTTAGGAAACAGAACAAGTGATTCTGTCAATAATGAAAGCAAAAACCACACCAGTTAATTTTCAGAAAGATTTTAAGAAACTGGTTAAACAGGCATTGGAGGACATCCAGGTGAAGGGTGGGACTGTGGTAATACGTGATTGGGGGAAGCAGATACAATCCCCGGAGCTAGGGGAGCAAAGGGAAGAGGCCAAGATTATCAGGGTTGGGGCTTGAGGAGAGGCCCAACCCGGGGGTGGGGGAGAGGTGGGGGGGCTGCCTCCCAGGGGACGCAGTGAAGTTGGCTCAGAGTGTGGGAAGCTAGAAACCAGCCAGGCTCATTGTCACTAGAAGCTTTCCTGAGCAACACTGAAAGGGACTGAATGCAAAGCAGCCCCAAGAATCTCCCCAGCCTTCCAGTCTCCCCTACACCACACCTGAGAGCCACAGGGAGCCAGTGAGGCAAGGGGGGTTTCAGCTCAGCGATATCCTCCTTATAAAGGCGTCGTCTTCCTTTGAGACCACCCTGTTTGGCCCTTCTTCAACCACTGCCAATGGCCCCAGAACTTGGCAAAGCTTGGTCGCACCATCTTCTACACTACCACTTTTTTTTTTAAATGTCTTAAAATAAATTTTCACCACACTACACTTCTCCTTAACCCCCTCAGTAGCCCCAGTGGTCTCTATATCATCATTTCTCCACCGGGCCAGACCCTCACCGTGACCAGCTGTGGCTTCTCTGGACCCTGCTGAGTGCCCTTTCTCTCCATGGTGGCAGCATCACACTCTCTCCTTCAGCCCTTTCTCTGACCCATCTGTTCCCTCCACCCCAGCAGCTAAAATCATTTTCCCCAAGAAAATTATTAATCTGACAGAAACACCAACTTCTTGTCCCTCTTTCTCTGAATTTACTTACATGGCCCCAAATATCTTCCTTTCTGCCTGACCCAAAGATGAGTTTTACATTTGATCTTAGCCAAAAGGCTGAGAAGCAATGCAAAGATGGGTTTTAAATCCTCCTGTCCTAGGGCGAGCCTTTCCCTGTGTGGGCCTCGAACCTCGTGCCTCCTGCCTCTTTCCAGACCTTGCTCTCTTGTGTCCATTTTTAATCTCTCTCTCTGGTAGCTACTTCCCCTCTACATATAAGTACCTAACTCCTTCCTCAGCACAAAAAAGATCCAGCTCTCAGATCCAGCTCCCTTCTCACAGTGGTTCACACATATCTCCATTTCCTCACATTTTAGTCTCTCCGCACCCTGGTATCACCTCTGTCACTCAGCACCTTCCTGTGAAGTTGTCATTGACCAATCACATTCACTGTGTGCTTCCCTCTTGATTTCCTAGTAGATTTATGAGAGCGTTTTTCTTAGTTTAAAATATACATTCATTAATCGTTATAGAAACTTCAGAGTAAAACACAGTCTTTAAAAAGTTACGGTGAGGAACATAGATGAGAGAATTTGGGTCCTTGAGATGGAAAACTAAGAGAAGAATAGAAGTTGAAAACAGGTCAGAGGACACAAAATACTAACACTGTAATCTCTACCGCTGACAATCTTTGAAGAATACCTCTGAGTATCTAAAGCTTATCCTGTAACACCAAGACATTGGAATCTCGTCATAAAAAGTTGAAACTATTTTGAAAATAGCATACTTAAATTACTTAACCAAAACATTATTTAACATTTTCTTGATGGTATAAAGTTATGATGTGGTGTAGTAGATATAATAATAAAGCTTTATTTGTTCTCTCCCTGTTATGTGCCAGGCTGGGCTAGATACTTTACCTGTGTGATCTGAATGTGATCGAATGTGACTTGTATGGTTCATCTGTGTTTCATAAATGGGCAAACCAAGACTCAGAGAAGTCAAGGCATTTCCTGGCAGCAGCCCACCTTCTGCATGCCTAGGGCTGGACTGCATCTGAAAGCCTTACGTTCTCCTGCTCAAGAAGCTGCATGTTCAGGAGTGAGCACTGCCTTCAATCCTGAGACTTCCTGGGGGCTGTGGGAAACACTGTGAACGCTCTGTGACTAAGTCACAAACTTTGAAACTGCTAGAAGAAAACATAGCAGAAACATTTGAAATGTTTGGAAAAGACAAAGACTTCCTGAATAGGACTCTAATACCATAGGAAAAGAAAATAGCAAAAAATCAACAAATGGGACATCAAATTTAAAAGTTTCTGCACAGCAAAGGAAAGAACCAACAGAGCGAAGACATATCCTACAAAATGGCTGAAAATATTTCCATCTATTCTGAGAGAGGATTAATATCGAGAATTTATAAATAACTAAAACACCTTAACACCAAAAAATCAAATACCCCAATCAATAAATGGGTAAATGAATTGAACAGACATTTCCCAAAAAAGCATAAATGGCAAACAAGTTTGTGAAAAAAAATACATTCAACATCATTAGCCATTAAGGAAATACAAATTAAAACTACACTGAGATTCCATCGCACCCCAGTCAGAATGGCCATCATCAAGAATAAAAACAACAAAAACAAAAAATAATAAATGCTGGTGACAGTTCTGGGGAAAAAGGGACACTTCCATACTGTTGGTGAGAATGTAAATTAGTACAGACTCCATGGGAATCAGTATGAAGAGTCCTCAAAAACTAAAACTACAGCTACCACATGATCCTGTATACCAGCCTTTGATATACACCAGAAGGAATTAAAGTTAGCATACTATAGAGATATCTGTATACCCCTGTTTACTACGGCACTATTCACCATAGCTCAGATACAGAATCAGCCTACATGCCCATGAATAGATGAATAAAAAATATGTTGTATATGTATACATAATAATGTATTATTCTGCCATAAAGAAGAATAAAATTGTGTCATTTGCAGGAAAATGGATGGAATTAGTGATCATTGTATTGAGTGAAATAAGCCAAACTCAAAAAGATAAGTAACTTGTTCTCCCTAGTATATGGAATCTAAAAAAGAAAAAGAAAGAAAAAAAGATGACATTAAAATAGAAAAGAGATGGGAGAACAATGAGAAAGATAGATATGATCAAAGTATGTTGTATGAAAATACATTAAAACCCAACAGGTTGTAAAAATAATAGGCAATAATAAAAATTAAATAAAGTTAGCTGAGAAGCATTCCAGAGAGTCTATTATCCAATTCCCTGCTCAAAGCTTCTAGGAGAGGGAAAGAATAGAGGACTCACATGAGTCACTTGCAAAAGGACTTTGGGTCCTGCTCCCTCAAGCTGAGCCCAGGGAGGAGGCTGGATGGCAGGGCTCAGAATCCCTGGGAAATTTCAGGTGGGTGAGTGTTTAGACTCCACTTCTGTAGAGGATGGAATGGTCTGACCCTGGAGAAGGTGGAGGATGGAGGACAGAGGCCCCCAGAGGGTCCCATGTGGTGTTCCACAGACGGTCCAGGAGAAGGCTCACTTGAGGATGAGAATGACCAGAGGATGAGGGCAACCTCTCCGCAGATTTCAGGTGTGTCCAGGGTTGGAGCCCACATCCTGACACCCACCACACCACACCCACCCCTGGAAAACACTGAAGACTGCTCCCAGTTAGAAGCAGGGCTGCAGAGAGGACTTAGTTTACCAATAGGAAAGAAAAGAATGATACACTGTTTCTGACATACCTGAGTTTGTAAACTGAGGAGTACATTCTCATTGCGCATAAGATTCACTTCCTCTAAACCTATAGAGTACAAAACAGAACATGATTCTTCCAGCTAACACCTGAGTTCCATGTTGCACACACTCCAGTGAGATGTATAAGGGAGCAATCTTTCAGCACACTTTCCAGCTGAATATTTCACCAACAGAAGCAAAGGGTCTCTTGTATGCCTTAGCACCTCTGTGACCACAGACCTGGCCGCAGAGCCCACTGGCTCCTATGGACCAACACCAGTCAAGCTATTTTAAGGGAAAAATTACAAATTGTATTGGAAAAATATGAGCATGGCTCATGGAACTCAGAGGCAAAAAGATCAAGGATCCAGATACATGTCTATAATCCCAGCAACCAGGAGATTGAAGCCAGAGCAACAAGAGTTTGAGACCAGCCTGACTTACAGAACCCAAAATTTTAAAAATCAAGCCTGCTCTCCCACTTTCCCAGGGTTCTCAGTCTCCTGCTGGTCTCTGTGCCTCTGTTTTCTCTGTCTCTCTCTCTAAAATCTTCATGAAGTCTCTGTCTGAAGCTTTCCTGTGTGCTCCTGGTCCCCACCACCCAAGATTAACATGTGGTTTCTCAACTAAAAGCCCAAGAGAGATGACTAGAAGCTCTGAAACCAGCTTCTAACTCAAGGTTTTTTAAAAAATATTTGTAAAAGTGTATTTTAATTCCATTAAAAACTTTTTTTGACTTTAAAATCTTTAAACTAAAGAAAAGTTTAAAAACTGTACAAATAATGGGTTGGGAATTTAGCTCAGTGGCACCGCATCTGCCTTTCAAGCACAAGGCCCTGAGTTCAATCCCTGCTACCATAAACATTTTTTTAAAAACTGTACAAAGAACACTTGTATATGACTTTAGCTAAACGTATTGATTGTTATCACACTGTGACATTTGTGTTCTCTCCCTCCCCCCTTCCTTCCCTCTCCTCCTCTTGCAAAACATGTGTATAGTCATGCATACTTTTATCCTGAGCCATTTGAAAATAAATTTCAGATATCATGAGATGTTATCTCCCATTTCTTTTTCCTCTGGCTCTCCAAATAAGAACAATTCATGAGATAATTTTGGGTTGACTAAGGAAAAAGGGTTCGCCCTCCACCCTGCCCTCAACCCATCATCTGCTGTGAAGGCATAGGACAGGCAGTCCCGCTCTGCCATCATCTCTCTGAGTAGAGGGCAGCTCCTTTTAGACTAAGGTGAAGCATGTTGTACTATGTCACCGATCCCTGAGGTTGTCTGTGAATCCCTAAAAATACAAAACTAACCCCCACAAATGCCAAAAGTCTACCACCTTTTACAAATGGTTCAAATCTATCCCTGAGAAATATTTGTAAAGCTTTTGGCTGGTGACCACTTCCAGTGATGGAATTCTGATCCTGAAAAGTTCAGAAATAAAATAAAATTGAATCATGTTGAAGATTCTGTACTGTATCTATGAATAGATAGGTAATAGTAATTGAGAACTTGCTCTGTGTATTTTACATTTCATATTCAAGTCCTGTGCAATGTTATTACTATACACATTTTAACAAAAAACAAAAAACGGAAGAGCAAAAACAGCAAGTTACAGTCCTTTAATAGTCCAGAAGCTGTTGCCTTAGCCATCTCCTGTATTCAAAACCATAATCATTGCCTGCAGCTTCAGGTTTCCCTTGCTCCTAAAGTAGGGACTTAAAACTTGGGCTCATTTTTAATAACAAAAGCTGGAAATGGTTCCAATACTGTAACCAGAAAGTCCCAAACGACTCATCACTTTTAATGCAGAAAGCTCACTAGGGACCCAGCAGTCATCGCAAAGTAAGCATTCTGGTGCCATTTAGCACTATCTTGCAACAGCCCCAAAATACTCTAAGTTCAACTAAAAGGTCACATGCCAGATAAAGGAAGGTTATCCTTTCCCAAACAAGCTGATGGTGTTGGAATGAAGCCCTTCCTTCTAATCACATTCCTCCTTCAGCCAATGCTACATCAATGGGAATCTGTGTGGGTGCTGATTCAGGTGGGGAAAGGTGTTCCTATGACAAATTGCGTGTCCTGAGGTCCCTGCACCATACCATGGGCTAAAGAATAAAACATACTTCTGGTTACCCACATCTTACAGAGTCAGAGAAGGTTGGCTCTGGAAATAGACAGAATCCATAACATGATAAATGCACTGTACTCCCACCATAGAACTAGACTCAGCTGGAGTCTGGTTGGGGCTCCTCAGGAGAAAATCCTCAGGGGGTCCCCTCAGATTTACAGCCCCTGCTAACATCCTCAAGAGAAGCCTTTGTTCCAGACCCTCCTGAGGCCAGAGCTACACATACCTCTTTCCTGACATCCATCACATAGGTGAGGAAATCGTGGCAACACCGTCTCCAGTGTCACTCCTTATGATTCAACCACACAGAGAAAGCTGAAGTTTCTCTAAAGCCTACTTCTGTTTCCTACTTTTGTGTGAGGTGTAATGTGCTCCAGAACTCCAATTTGGCAGTGTAACATACCACTTCCTCTTATCTATTTCAGCTACACACTCAAATTTCCTTGAATGCCTGCTAGTAAAACTCTTCTCATTTTAAATGCCAAGTCCCTTTGTAAAGAGAATATTTATCCGTAGATTTGTAGGCTTTTCCAGTTACTTGGAAAAGACACACCCAGATTAGCGAAGGAAATGCATTCACTGTAAGGAAACATGAGAATGGGAACCAAAGCCATCAACTCTGTCTTCACCTTGGACTTTCTAGATTGAAGTGTGCAATGGTTTTAACTGGAACCTGAGACAGTAACTTAATCTTGTTTTCATTCTATCTAAGCTCTAGCCTCCCTCTTCTATCTTATCTGTGAAATATTAATTCCTCCAGAAACAGTAGATTTAGCCCATTAATTATTATGGTATTACCATTATTAGTGAGGCTCTATAATTTGGTTTCTATTATGTTCAACCTATACAGTACCTATTAGCTTTTAGCTCAAGGAGAAGTCCTTTGTCCTTCACTTATGGGCAAGATAGCGGATAAGCACATGGTTTACGAGCACCATTCAAAAGAAAGCTGGGGACATGAGAGACAGTTGAGTCTTTCCAGTCTAACTCCTAATGTATATTTTGTAAATCCTTTAATACATACATAATGGCCACCAATAAACTATGAAAGTGAAAGAAGTGAAAAGTTCCATTGTCACTGTGTGCAGGAAAGATTTGACAGAAGGTGTCTACGCAGCTTGCTTAGAAAGCCTTGATTGTAAATTGGTCCATTGTTGGGATCAAGAAAACTGGATTTCTTCGAGATTTCCCATTTTGCTCAGAAGTATTCATGCAAACAGTATGGCTTATACGAACACTCGTATTCCTTCAAGAAGTCTGGAATTCTGGTACATGGCAGGCAGAAGGCTCCTGAAGCAATATGGTCCAAGTAAAAACTTCCTAGAGTCATTATTAAGTTTCCCAGGCAGACAACACATTCATACTTGATGTCCCAAATTGTAGCAGGAGGAATTGAGAGAATCCCGTGTGTCTCCAATGGGAAAGGATTCTTAGAAGCCTGTGCCTAGTTTCCTCCATTCATTGCCCCACCTGCCTTTTTCCTTTGCTCATTTTGCTTTGAGTCCTCTCCCTGTAATAAACTGTAATAAATCCCAACTCTGCATGTTTATATACTGAGTCCTATGAATCCCTCTAACAAATACGTCATGGGGACCCATCCAGACACAGGAAATTAATATCCACAATCATTCACATTAGAGGCAAATTTCCTTACATTTAAAACAAGAAAGTGTAAGTCTTCACCTCTGTCATGGATTCATTAAAGCTATGTTACAATGGAATACTACTCAGCCATAAAGAATGAGAAAGTAGATTCATTCATAGGTAAATGGATACACTTTGAGGATATACTCCTAAGTGAAATAAGTCACACATGTGTAAATACCGAATAGTTTCTCTGGTGTGAAAAACTAAAATAGTACTCAAGATCCTAATGAGATAATTGACAATGTGAAGTGGGAAGAAAAGGGCTAAAGGTGTAGGGACAGTGAGAAGGGTAGGGGAAGGGGAATAAGGGAAAGGGAAAAAAATATGAGAAAATGTAAAAATGGAATTAAAGTGTTTGTAGGTAGAGAGGGGAGGAGGGAGTGAGGGGAGGGTGGGGACAAGGGGAAAAAATGAGAACCAAGACCTGTCATGTAAAGGTACAAGATCCCAGTAATGAATATAACTGTACTGTATACCTAGAATGTACCAATAAATTCAATTTTTTTTAAAAAAGCTATATGTTACAGCTATGCATTCATTAAAGCTGTTTAAGCAGTAACATGAAAGAGTCAGCTTTCTTTGAAAGTAGCCATAGACAACTAAAAATTTAATGAGGGCAAACAGGAGACACCAGAAGGGTAGACCCAGCTGGAGGAGGCTGCCATCTGAAAAGGCCAGCAAGTGGTTACTCAGCACTTAGTTATTAGTGGCAACATTTCCATACACCATGAAAAGTCAGTAAAAAACTAGCATTTTCTGCCACATTCACACATTCTTAATGAGCCAAATTCTTCCGCAGTGTGACCTCTGTGCTCAGGTCAATTCCTCTGAGCAGCTGCTGCATTTATTCCCATCCATTTTCACATTTGACTGGTGAGTTAAAAATACCTGAGGGTCTGAAAGAAGCTCTGACATTGTTCAAAAGTTCCTGATTTACTTGAGGGGAGTCAATGAGATTCTGTGAGGATCTTGGTCACTGAGGTTTTATGACAATCATAATCAGTGATTATGCTGGTAATCGAATGTTCCACCAAAACCAGGCAAGGAAAGGCATTTTCTTTTCAATGGGGAAAGGGCATAAACTGCTCTCTGCCAAGCTCACAGCTAGTGCATTACCATCCTGCTTCCTCCCCCAGGGCAGGAGAGGGAGAGAAGAAAGATGTTGAAGGGTGGGAGACTAAAACGTGAGCTAGAGAGAGAAACAAAGCTGCCAGAGAATGAGGTCTCTTCAGCTGCGGGTCTCTGACCATGGGGAACACTATCCCCTGGGTACCCCTCAGGAGCCCAACTCTGCCCATAACCTGATGTTGCCAATTATGTTTGGGGGTGCCACTGAGGCCACCCTCTCTCATTTGGCCTAGATCATCCTACTTGACAGAAACCTACAAGAGGGTGGACCCATTATTTGGATGAAGCAAGAAGCTCCTACAGTTTTCATAAGAATTCAAAAGACAGGGCTGTGGTTTTAGCTGGGTGATTCTGCCACCTGCCTTGCAAGTGCCAGGTCCCGAGTTCCAATCCCAGGTACCAAAAAACAAAAGAAGAAGAAGAAGAATTCAAAAGACCATTAGTCTTACTCTTCAATCTATCTAGAGGAGTAAATATTCAGTGTCCTGCACTCAGGGGCAAGTCTGATGTGTTTCTGCCCACAATCCTTATATCCTTCTGGTTTCCCAAGCTGCAAAATAGCCCAGGTATCTGGCCTACTGCCTTGCAGTGAATGTTGGCTTTTATAGTTTCTTCTTTCTCCTTTCTCTGGAGCAATCTCCTCCTCCAGTTCAAGTGGATTGTAGAGCTGTCGAGGATGGTCTCATAGCCCAAACACAGGGCTCTCCCTATAGCAAGGCAGCACCCCCTCTGGAGCAGTGATGGCAAAACTTTTAAAGGCCAAGTGCCCAAGCTGCAATTCAAAGCCCACTTACTTATCAGAAAGTGCCTTAAAAAATACTAATAAATAATAAAATAAATTTTTAAAAATAAAAAGAAAGTGCCAAAAACGTAACTAAAACTGATTGCTGATGTGTTGGTTAAGAAAAAACAATTCATACACTAACAGCTTCTGTCCTAAAAGAAAAAGGCAATAATACAGCTTTCAATGATAAGAACAGCTTTTTATTGAAAGGTAAAAGTTTGCATTTGGTGTGCTTTTGCACAATCAATATGACCTTTGTTGCTGTGTGCCTACGGATAATTTGTCAAACCTTGGATCATATTTTGTCAGTTTGAGAGCAACACACGTTGCATTCAGGTCATCTGTTAGTTTGTTCCTTATATCAGATTTGATATATTGTAATTCAAAGCTAAAAACATCTGCTCACTAGCATAGATGATCCAAATAAAGTAAGACAAGCAATCCCAAATGCTTTCATTGGCTTAAAATTATTTGGCAGAGAATTCCACATTTTGAGGATTTCATTTTGAAAGCTACCAACTGTGCTGTCCTTTATCATCCCTTCACACTCTGGTTTCTCAAGTGTTACATGCAGGTCATATATTTTATTTTTCCAGATAGAGCTTAAAACTCCAATAGCTCTATTTCCAGATTTCCAAAATCTAACCAGTATAACCAGGAAAGAGCAAGTTCTTCAAATTTGGCTTTATCTTGAGAAGTCAGAAAACACAGGGTTGTCTCTATCTTATGGAACTATAAAAATCTGTTACTAAAATTCTGAAAAGTTGCAGCTGCTACAATGCTAGAAAATTCCTTGTATACTTCCTAGTGGCTTGTAGGATTATCTGCAGATGTAGAATTTTCTAAATGCATTTTTAGATTGGGGAAATATTTCAGCTGCCCACTTTTAAGGTCTCTTTCAAAGCCTGAAGCTTTCTCTCTAATGTTTTGAGATCACAAAATGTGCTTTCTGCTGTTTTCCTTACACCTTGTAGTTTTTTGTTCAGTACATTGAAGCGTAGTACCTGCAAAAACTATGAGGTGGTTAAGCTAGGCCATATCAGTGAGCTTTGGATATTCCCAACCTTTTTTGTTGATTAACAGCTTAATTTCATCCAAGCAGACTAGAAATCTTTCTCAGATTCATCTTCTGCTCAGCCATGAGGCGTTATTATATGTAAGTAAAGGAGTACACTGTGCCTGAGCCTCATTAAGAAATGCTTGAAATTGTCAAAAATTAGGATCATGAGCTACAATGTAATTCACTGTTTTTGTGACATTTTCAAGGATATCATCTAATTTTTTGCTGCTTTTCCTGACACAAAGAGCTCCCTGGTGTATAACACAATGAAACTGAATGGCTGGAAGCTTTGCTTCTTTAACAAAGAACTGTAAGAAACCAGATTTGCCCCCACCATGCAAAGTAGTGCATCACTGACATCATTAGTAATTGAAACCACTTTTTCTGGTCTTGTGTCTTATGACAAAAGCCTCCATCACAGCGTTGTATACATCTATCCCTTGTTTTCTTCCAGGCAAAGACACCAGTTTCACCAGCTTTTCTGTCATGATGTCCCCAACAACACAATAAAAATTACTGCTAGCCTTGCATGACCATTTATATCTGTGCTTTTCATCCAAGCACACAGAGTACCAGGCTGCCTTTTGTAGGTTAGTGGTGAGGTGCTGACTAACATCACTTTTCATGCACAGGACTCTATCTTTAATAGCATTTTTGCTAAGTGGCACCTTGGAGATGCATCACATAGTTTTATCCTTGTTTGGGAAATCATGAAAAAGGAAATTACTTCAAGACAACATGGCCATTTTAATAAGATCCCCATCAATCAGAGAGCGGCTTACCATGTTTTGCTATGCACAATGAAATTTGAAAACTGGCAGTTCTCGCATAACTTGTGTTAGAAAGATAATTGCAAAAACTACCATCCTGGAAATGATATTTCCTCAATTTCCCTTTAAGAATCTCTTCAGTTTCACCAGGTTTGGCAATATTTTTGTGGTTGTTATCCAAGTGTCTTCTTTTGGGTGGGGGTACTGGGGATCAAACTCGGGACCTCGCACTTGCCAGGCAGGCTGCGGCACCCCTGAGCTAAATCCTTCACCCCTCAAAGTCTTCTAACATGGGTGTGTGTCACACAACACTTTCACTACACGGAGCACATAATGCTTTCTCTTCCCACTCAATCACTTCACATGACTCTGTACCGGCCTCTTGGAATTATCTTCCACTACCTACTTTCAATTTTTCTTTTCCCACTGTAGTCATTTCGTTGCTGTTGTTGTTCAAAACTTGGAATCTACAAAAGCACAAAATTAAAAGAAAAATGAAGTACCCAATGCAAATCTATCCCTATACCAAAAATAGCTAATGCTATTAATCGGTATTAGTTAACACCAAAGAAATGAATATTCCCTGAATCAATTATCTATGGCAGTGATTCCCAGCTGGGGTTCCTTGAATTTGCAAACCACCAGTGCAAGGGGCAAGACTGTTCGCTTATCACACCTTCGACATATAAGATAATACTCAGTCTTTTACCGTATAAGGTAACATTTACAGGAAATACATTTTGGAAGAGGCACTGTGTTTATTTTGCCAAAAGACCCATTCAAGTCCCCGACAATTTACTTAGTTCCTACAGCAGCTTGTTCAGACCGGGGAGCCACCACAGTTTCCTAAGCAACTGTAAATTCCCTCTTGGCTGAAACTAGCATGAGTTGGGGTTGATGGTGTAAATGATACATATTTTACATCTGCAGCAGGATAGACGGTGGAGGAAGGTGCGTTATGCTGTGGACAGAATCTCTGCTCTTCTGTACATATTTGAAAAAAATCACTTCCCTTTCCCAGCTCTACTGTTTCAGAACCTTACAAATAGTAAGCTTAAAGGATTAGTGCATTTGTTTATACTCTTGTTGTTTTAAACATTCTACTGTAATATTTTATGGCCTGATGATCAGTTGGGAGTTTTTTTTTCATTTGAGGAAAACTGTCTCTCTCTCCCCCGCCCCTCACCCACCCTCAGCCTAGAGCAAAGATAAGCAGGCAAAAAACAAAAACAAAAAAGGTCTAGGGCTAGGTCAGACCAGGTACAGCTCAAGTTGCGGCTCTGCCAATGTTACTAGATTACCCCAACCCCTGGTTCTGCCTCCCCTGGGTTGGCAAATCTCAGGCCCCAGGAGGAGGCTCCCTGCAGCTACAGACACATAATCTAGTGCCCAGGCCAGTAGCTGAGAGGGTCAGCTTTCCTGAAGGGCAGGACAAAAGTCTTAGACTTAGATTTCATAGCCCTATTGGGAATACTTCTGTTAAATGCCTATTACTGTAGTTACTGTGGCCAGGAGAATGAAATGAACTAACTGGTTTGTCCTGAATCACTTTTTTATCTCTACAGCAGTGCAGAAGCATTGTTGAAGAGAGGAAGAGGAATGATACTCTAGAAGAAAACTAGATATTGTTACCTGAAGTGCAGTTAAAGCATGCTAGATGCAAGAGGAATTGATGTGTACTGAATACTGTGACATTCAAAAATTCCATAAAGTTGAGTTACAGATATATAGCTCAGTGGTAAAGCAGGTGCTCTGCATGTGCAAGGGCCTGGGTCTGAAACCCAGTACACACTTGCACACACACGCATGCACATATGCACATGGACATGCACACACACTCATATACAAACACACACCCTTCAAAAAACAAAATAAAAGCTTCAGCTCTTTTATTTATCCAAACTGATCCTGTCAAGCCCATCATGAGTAGATGGATTAATATAAATCACAGTTTTATGAATATAATATGAAAATTTATAACACGAATTTATAGAATTTTTAAAATTTAACTTAAAGGAGATTGTGCATGTCTAGTGCCTTTAGATCAGGCAGAATAGGCATATATTTAAATTATGTATGATTCCGGTTGCATGAATAAATACATAAACAGTTAGCAAATACCTTATTTTCCCAAGTTGCTGATGAAAACATCTTGTGGCAGGAATTCTCAATGATTGATAAAACTGTCACAATGAATGTGATTAGTTAACCATGATAAATATTGTACTCAATTCTAGGGTGTTCCTTTGACCTAAGTGTGAGATTTGGTTTTCTGCAGCAGTGACATCAACATTTTTAAAATACTGCTTTATTTTACTTATTAATGATCAAAACACCTTTTTGTATTGGGGGGTTCTGGTTTTTTTAGTTTTTTATATATATTCTAGATAGTAGTCCTTTTTCTGAGAAGTAGCTGGTAAAAAATTTTTCCCACATTCTAGGTTGTCTCTTAGCTCTTAGTGATTTCTCTTGCACTGCAAAAACTTTTTAATACAATGAGATACCAGTTGTTGACTCTTTGGGCTAGTTCCTGTGCTACTAAGGATTTGTTCATAAAGTCTTTTCCTATGCCAATGTCTTTGAGAGTTCTACCTAACTTATTTTCTATTTAGTGTTTCAGTTTTGATATTTAGATCTTTGAACCACTTGGATTTTAGTTTAGTGCATGGTGAAAGATAAGGGTCTAGTTTTAATCTTTGGCAAGTTGAAATCCAGTTTTTCTAACACCATTTATTAAAGAGGCTATCTTTCCTCTAGTGAGAATGATTGTCTCCTTTGTCAAAGATGGGGTAGCTGAGTACATCTGGTTTTGTTTCTGCATCTTCCAATCTATTCTATTGATTCTTGGGTCTGTCTCTTTGCCAGTACCATGCTGTTTTTATCACAGTGGTTTTTTAGTATAGTTTCAAGTTGGGGATTGTGATACCCCTGCCATGTCTCTGTTGCTAAGAATGTTTTTTGCCATTCTAGGTCTTTTCTGGTTCCAAATGAATTTTTGGATTGTTTTCTCTAGTTCTGTGAAATATACTGTTGGAATTTCAGGATTGCATTGAATCTGTATAGCACTTTTGGAAGTATGGCCGTTTTCACTATGTTGATTCTTCCTACGCAAGAGAAAGGGATGTCTTTCCATTTTCTTACATCCTCTTCTATCTCTTTTTTCAGAGTGTTGTTTTCAGTATAGAGGTCTTTTGTCTTTTTCATTAGATTGATTCCTAGACATTTCATTTTTTTGTCGTTATTGTGAAAGGAATTGTTTCCCTAATTTTTCTCTCGGTGAGTTTGTTATTTGTGTATAAGAAAGCTATTGATTTTAGAGTGTTGACCGCCCCCCAAATACAAAGACCTGATTCAAAAATGGGCATCTGAAATGAACAGACATTTCTCAGACAAAGTAAAAGCAGACAAAGTAAAAATTTCAAAATCACTGGTCATTCAAGAGATGCAGATGAAAACAACACTGAGATTCTACCTCACCCCAGAAAAAATGGCTGCTATCAAGAAATCAATCAATAACAAGTGCTGGTGAGGCTGTGGGGAGACAGGAACCCTTTTCCATTGTTGGTGGGAGTGTAGACTGGTGCCACCATTGTGGAAATCAATATGGAAATGCCTCAAAGAACTAGGATTAGAGGTCCCATTTGACCCAGCTATACCTCTTCTGGGTATCTTTCCAAAATAAATAAAATAATCATACCACAGTGATATAGGCACACCCATGTTTACAGCAGCACAGTTTGTAATAGCTAAAACTTGGAAACAACCCAAATGCCATCAACTGTAGACTGGATAAAGAAGATGTGGTTTTTCTATAAAATGGAATGCTACTGAATGAGTTTCTCATTCATAAAGAATGAGAAACTAGAGTCATCTATAGCTAAATGGATGCACATTGAGACTATACTCTTAAGTGAAATAAATAGAACACACAAGTAAATACCAAATAGTTTCTCTGGTGTGAAAAACTAAAAGAGTAAATAAGGTTCAAATTGATAGCATGAAATATGAAGAAAATGGTAAAGGGGGAAGTGGGAAGGATAGGGGAAGGAAATAAGGGAAAAGAAAAAATGTGAAAAAAGGAAAAAATGGAAACAAAGTCTTTGTAAATAGGGAAGGATGAAGGGGGTAAAGGGTTGACAGGGATATGGCAAAAAATTAAGAACCAGGACCTATCATGTAAAGGTACAAGATCCCAATGATAAATGTAACTGTTTTGTGTGCTTTAAATGTACCAATACACTTAATGGGGGGAAAAGGCATATTATGTAAAGGTACAATTCTCCAATGATGAATGTCATTACACTGTATACCTAAAATGTACCAATAAAATTAGTTTTTTGAAGAAACACATTTTTATCTTATTGGAAAAATAGGAATAATAAATTTAGTGGGAGGGATGTTGTTATTTCATTTAGAAAATATTTGCTTAACATTCCATGACAGGGAGTTGAAAGTCTAATTCTAAGTCTGGTTTATTTCTATATCTGCTTTTACAGCTTTCAGAGCTGAAAAAGGTAACTCATTGTTATGGACTGAATTGTGTTCTCTGCAATTCATATGTTCAAACCATAACTGCCACTGTGACAGTTGGAAACAGGGCCTCTAAGGAGGCAATTAAGATTAATTGAGAGGTCATAACAGTGGGCCCCTAGTCAGATATGATTCACGTCCTTAGAAGAGGAAGTGCAAAACCCATATGAGGACACAGTGATGAAAAAATCATCAGTATGCCAAGGAGAAAGGCCTCAAGAAATCAATCATACTGACTCTTTGGTTTTGATCTTCCAGCCCCCAAAATGGATTTCCATAACTTAATCCATCAGTGTTCTGATGGATGTAGTGGTCTTTGAAGATAAATACATTCACAGATACACATAGATCTGGATGGAAGATGTGTACCATCGTTTCATTTGGCAAATCATGACATGCACTTTTCAGTCCTAGAAACCAACCTTGCTAGTGTTTTTGTTAATATTTGGCTAGCAATTTTTAACTGACCCATGATTTCACCAAAATTTGTTGCATTCTTATATACACATAGATCTGGATGGAAGATGTATACCATCATTTCATTTGCCATGATTTCATCAAAATTTGTTGCATCTTTATATCTTTAACAAATGAGTAAATAAACCATTGGAACTTTTTTTGTGTGTTGTACTGGGGATTGAACCTGGGGTTGTTATGTCACTGAGCTACACTTCCAGACTTTTTTATTTCTTGAGAGAAGGTCTTTCTAATTTGCTCATGTCAGCCTTGAACTTTCCATCTTCTTTCCTCATCCCCAAAGTAGCTATGATTATAGGTGTGCACCACCCACACCACTTCACTAGAATGCTGGCTAGAAAAGTTTTAAATGAGTCAGAAAACTGTGCCTGTATTTTTCGAAAGTGCATATATGAAAATTTCATGGCTGCCACACTTGCATTATTTGGACAACAAAACAGCCTAATGATAAAACATTTTCAAATATTCAATTTTAAAACATTTCTCTACTGGATGTTTCTTTGAAAAAGCAATTTCTTTATCTCTCCTTGTTAGCATCACATTTTATCTTAAAGCAATAGACTGTGTATGGATTTGTCTTAATCCGATAGGTAACATTTCTCCTGTTATCATAGAAAAAGACAACAAACTGCTAATAGCTATCATCATGACAAAAAAGGATTCATATTTTGGGGGCTGCGAATGCAGCTCTGTGATATAGCACTTGCCTAACATATACACAGTGCTGAGTTTGAACCCCAGTACCCCAAAATCATACATTTTCAAGTTTAACATTTAAATCCTCTGTTCCAAGATCATCTGTGAGACTCAAAATATTCCCAGAGTGCTGCCCTTATCATCACTAGGTGTTATAAATACTCAGCTATATTTTGATTTATAATTTTTGTTTTGTTTTGTTTTTTGAGACAGGGTCTCACTATGTAGTTGAGACTGACCTGGAACTCACTATGTAGCCCAGGCTGGTCTCAAACTCACAGCAATCCTCCTACTTCAGCCTCCCAAGTGCTGGGATTACAGGTGTGCACCACCACGCCTGGCTTGATTTATAAAATTTATCAATATAACCACATCAGTGACTTTCCAGCTGTAGAGCTCTGGCCCTGGTGTCTCTGCTGCTGTGGCTCCTCTACAAATGGGGCAATGGAGGTTTCATGTGTAAGCCTTGCTGTGGAGCCTTACTGGGAACTCCACTTCCACTCCTTTCAAAACAGCCACTCTTGTGACCTCATTTGCACAGTTCTTCCAGAAAATAATGTTTTTATTAATGATGCAATGTATCCCTCCAAGTTTAGGCTTCCTTGGCTACACTCATGAAAAGCAACTCTTCATTATTGAAATAAGATTGTAGCCAGTATAATAATCTAAGGAACACTGGAGACAGCTGTATTTTCACTCAGTATATAGAAAATCTCCCACATGGCATAATCTGCACTAATATTACTTTCTGCTACTATACAGTTTTATATATACAGTTTATATTCCAAGGGATTGATTCCAAGACACCCTCAAAGGTACCAAAATCCATGGAAGCTCAAGTGCTATATAAAATGGTGTCGAATTTACATGTGACCCATGCTGATTTTCCTATGTGCTTTGAATCATACCTAGATACCTATAATACACAGTACAATGTAAACGCTATGCAAATAGACTATATTATCCAAAAATGGTAAGGAAAAAATACTGTGCATATTCTTTAATAAAACAGTATTTGTCCTGAATATTTTCTACTCTTGGTTAGTTTAATCTGTGGCTGCAAAATCTAAAAATGTGTGCTGACCGAAGGATGCATTTTAGTCTGTCACCATGTTGCTCTTCATGTACTATTTCTATTATGCTGGATGAAAGCAGGAGCACAATTATTTCTCTCACAGGCATGTTTTTCACTGTTGAGAAGCCTAAAAGAAAGTCTCTAAACACTTAGTATGGAGTGAAATCTTCTAAAGAACTAAATTGAGCACTGCATGTCTTTGAACATCACCAGAAAAGCAGGATTTGTCTTTATTTTCTCAGAACTTGGTTTCTGAAGCTTTTCAGATCTTAAATACTTTTCATCAGTATCTCCAGGCATACTTAGGATGAGACTATCAGCAGTAATATTGAGTGTGGACCCATGTTTTAAATAGCCGTATTGTAACTTTTGAGTTTTTGACTGACTTATCGTCAGATCTGATGGCAGTTCTCGCTCTTTACCTTGTGAAAGGAGCGGACAGCCAGCTTTTTTCAAAAGTAGGAAACGTGTCAGCTCTGCTTTTTCTTACTAATAGGAAAAGGCTTTATCCTCAATTTATGTTTGGGGGTTGAAATGTTTTTAATCTAATTTAGTTAAAACTAGAGCGTATCATGTATAAATCTACCAAAGTGGGCAGGCTGCAGTGCATCCGTCTGTCAGCGGGAACAAGCTGCTCAGTGCCTCTGTGGGGAAGAATGCCCACTCCCTCTTCACGTATATAGCAGACAAGGTTCTACTCCTGACTGTCTGACAGAGGGATCCAATATGGTGCCAGAATCCATGTATGTTTGCAAAACTGATTTTTGTTTTCAGACAGGAAATAGGTGAAAACAGAAATTCTAATATTATTTTCCCTTGCCTTCTGGGGACCCTCCACCCCTCTTTGGAGAGCACTGATTTCACTGTATAAGCTGGGTATTCGCCACTGCAGTGGACATCGTTTAGCAGCTGGCAACTTCCACTCCCTGACAACACTAGCCTGGTCTTCTTTGGATGGTTCCCAGACTGGGCCCTCACTGGCTTAAGCCAGCCAATTGCCCCTGCCATGGCAATCAGTTTGGGGGTATCGAGAAATGTGATGTGGGCTTTAAAAAAGTACATCCTAGAGCTGGTAATGGTGGCAGATGCCTATATTGCAACACTCTAGGAGTTAGGAGGGTTGCAAGTTCTAGCACATACTGAGCAACTTAGCAACTGAGAAGAGACCCTGTCTCAAAAATTTAAAAGGGCTAAGAATATACCTCAGCCTCTGGGTTCAACCTCCAGTAATGGGAAAAAATAATCTATCGATCTATCACCTATTATCTATTCATCTAGCTATCTCCTAGTGTGATTGTAGCAGCTCTATCCTTCATCGAAATGAGGCCAAACTCCAGCCCTGCTGTCAGTTTACCACTGTGAGAGAACAGGCTGAGCTCCCAGGAGCCACCCCACAGAACAGCGATGGAGTGAGACTGCTGACAGTAGAAGCAAACAATGTTGAGAAATTGATCCTTGATGATCTTGACATAGGGACGAAGATACCAAATCCAGCCCTATACCTGGACTTCTCAGTGACTTGGGTGGATAAATTACATTTAATTGTATAGTCATTTAAATTGGCCGCTGTCACCTACAGCAAAACACCCCTCCCTGATAGAGCTATCAACTCTTAGTTTTTGTTGCTATTTTTATTTTTACTGTAGCGTTAACCATACTCTGAATCAAGAAAACTATGTAAATGTTAAACATTGTATAACACGTAATAGAATGTCAAGTTGTAAAGCCGTGTAACCTTGAAAAATATGTAAATTTTTCCAAGCTTCAGTTTTCTCATTTGAAAATGGAAGCGACAAAAAATACTTTTCAGTTGGTCGTGACAATTAAGTAAAGCAAGACCCACTGGGTGGCTCCTAGGGTAACAGCTGCAATCTGGAAGCAAAGCAGATCAATGAAATAACTATGGCTACTATTTATAGAGGCCTATACCTGCCAGAAGCTTTTTGTAATGTATCTATTTAAATCTCATGACCTCCTAAAGGGCATTATCCCTGCCATTTGAAAGATGCAGAAATCTAAGTTCCAAGAGTTCTAGTAACGTGATGAAGGTCACAGCTGGTAAATGGCAGTGACAGGATTGAAAGCCAGGTTGGTTTGAACTACAATCTCATGTTCTTCCTCTATGTCAGAAAAGGTATTAGAGATGCAATGGAACTTGCATTTTACAAATGAGAATTTCAATAGACAAACAGGAAATGAGGAAGTGCAGTGCTGCACAAGGGACGCCAAGTACAGAGGAGCCTGTCTTGTGATTTTAGAGAAGGTGGCTGCTTTTGCGTGTTTGTAGGGAAGACAGCCTTGGCTGTTTGTCACCCGATGTGGAGTTTGAACAGAAGAAAAATTTTGTCCACTGCTTTTGTTGTGAAATGAATTGTTTGGGAACAGAAGTGTTTGTGAACCAAGATGCTAGGACTGTGAATTTCCAGAAGGCAGAAGTAAAACTTTGTATTTCACAGTTCCCTTCTTCAACCCTAGCACAGTGATTGGGACAGAGTGTATGGTGTGTGTGTGTGTTCCATAACAAGGAGCAGACGTGAGCTGTCTAACTGGTGGTGTCAAAGCACTAGGCCGTGTCATTCCCACCCCACGTTTAGGGAGCAGGCTACGCCAAGAAGCTGTGTTTCGTGCTTTTCCACACCGAGGGGTTTATGCATCGCTAAAGCCTTGGTGTCACTTCAACTCTCACCGGGCACAAAGGTGACATGATGCTCTCCATCAGCGCAACTCCACTGGCTGCCTCAGTGGACTCTGAATTTGCATGGGGGTTGTGGGCATTGTTGTGAAGTCCCTTGGAAATGCAACAGTAGGCGCTCAAACCTTGGTAGAAGAGTGAATATGACCAATTGAGAGGACAATGTGAGGACACCTCCGATCTGAACAGGGGAAGTGTGTGGAAGTAAATGAGGTGAGGACAGGAAAGTTTGGAATTGATGTGGGAGAAGAGCGCTGCAATTTTCCCAGTTGAAGAAGGCAGCGTTTAAACCAGGTTGTGAGAGAGTAATTCTGCAATGTACTGCGGTGGAGACAGGGAGGGAGGGGGCACCCGGAGGGAAACCTGAGTGGCTGCCAGCATTTCTGGGAGAGAGGATGAAGGTCTGGCACGGGCAAGGGGCCTTGAATGGGAGCAAAGGGAAGCATGCATGTGATCTCAGGGGGCAAACTATAACCAGGAGCTGGAAGCAGGGAGTAAGAAGGCCGGTCCCAGAGCTGGCAGGAAATGGGGCTCAGCCTTGGGCATGTTATAGCTAAAAGGGCAATTCGTTCTCAGCACCAGCGACAAGGGAATCCTGGCAGGAGAAAGGCAGCAACGTACAGGGTTAGCTGGGTCAGGCAGGGAACCCAGCTTCGAAGGCTTCCGGTAAGAAGTTGGAAGAGACGGGAGGCTACCTGAGAAGCCAGAGTGGGATCAGAGACACGGGGTGGGGGTGTCCACTCCTGGGGCTCAGAAGATCAGGAAAAGGCTGCTGCCAAACGCTGGATTCCTCTCAGCAGAGGAGGGCAGCTGCACCCTCTCAAGAAATCCACAGTTAAACCCAGAGCTCCGCCTGCAGGGACACCCTAGTCCCCGGCTGCGGGGCCCCTTCCACACCTCCGCCTTCTCCCTTTCGTTGGTGGTAGGCGGGAGTGGGAGGGTTCCGCTGCTCAGCTCCCGGGTCGCCGTGTCCTCCAGGTTCGCGTCCCAGCCCCGGCCCGGGGCTCGCGGTACCGCCCACCC
>NW_022900936.1:64153899-64158486 GCF_012274545.1 Fukomys damarensis | reverse complement strand
CGCCTTGGGTTCTTCGCTGAGGAAATTGAGAGTAGTTAGGGACTTTTCTTTTCCAAGTCTGTCTCCTCTAGGGGTGGGGGTTGAGGAATCAGAAGATTCTGCTTTGGGGGTAAAATAGATTTCCTTTTCTCTCTGGTAAAGTAAAATTAGGATGTCCTGAAATTTATATTCTTTGTAAAGTGCTCTGGGGTTTTTGTGTGATTATCTGGGCCATGTAACGGCCTCTTAACATCTAAATGTCCCCTTAAGCTCATGTTGCGCAAGTGTGAGATCCATGGCTCTGGTCCTTGCAATTTCCAGTTAAAGCATTACAGCGCTTTTTTAAAAATTATTATTATTATTGGTAATGTTTTCTTTTCAACTCCAGTGACCTTCCTGAGACACTACAAACAAACCAACAAAACCTCCCCTCACAAGCCCCTCCATTAACTCCAAGGTTTATGGACTGAAAATAAACAATTCTAAATTCCCTAGCCTCTAGTCTCCAGAAAAGTGAGGTCAGAAACTAAACATTTGATAATTATGGCAGGAAATGTGGAAAGAATTAAAAAGCATGAGGGAGAAGAAATGGAATGCACATTACAAAAGAAATAGCTCCCTGGTGGGTGGTTTATCCTCCCTCTTTGAATTTGTTTTCTTCATATTGCAGTTTCACCCCTCCCTTGGCATCACAGCTTGTCTTGGCCCCAGAAATTTTAAATGAAATCAGAGTTTTCATGATTAAAAAAATATATACACACATTGAACCGAAGTCCTACTCAATTCCCTGCACTGTGGGTTAGGGTAAAAATACAAGCTAGTTACACTCCCAGTGAAATAAAAATAGCTAATATTTGTTAGATATTGACTGTGTAGTAGTAAAATTCCATGTTCGTGATAGAGAAACTGAGTTAGCGAAGTTCATGTCTCTTATCAGATGCCCTCGGCTATTAATGCTAAGGACAGGATTTGAACCCAGCAGTTTGGCTGCAGACCCCAGGCTTTTCATCTCTACCCCAACCCACTTCCCAGCACGAAGCATTAGCACTTACCAAGTATTTTGTACCCTAGACCTTCACTGTGTATGTTACCTGCATCTTGTCTTTCAAATTTCCTCAAACACTATAAGGTAGGTTTATTATCGCCATTTTACGGAGAAGAGAACAGAATTAAGGAGAGCAGGTACCTTGCCCAAAGTCATAAACCTGAATAGTTCTCAAGAGGGATCTGAACCCAGCTCTCCTGCCTTTGGAGCCTATCTTGAACTCAGGGCCAGCTTCTTGCATCCATTTTGATTTCCAGAGTTTAAATTTGAGGAAGTATCTCCCCTTGTTGATAGATTTATCCCTGGTTAAGGAACACCCTTCACCCCCTGCTGTAGCCCTCAGAGACAGCTGCAGTTCCTTGATGGATGAGGTGAATCTCTGGTTTTACAACAGGCTTAAGAAAGGCTTGCTAGTGTGTGATTCATTTCTGTGACCTGGAATGCAAGTGTGAGGTGCAAGGAGATTGTGGGTTCACTCACTACAGAGCTATGTGGCCCAGAGTTGGGGATCTGTTTTAGGAAGCCTGCGCTACACACCCACCTCCCCCTCCCGATCTGCATTGCAGGGAAAGCTGAGCCCTGGAAGGAAGTTCCTCTGGCAGCAGTTTCCTGCTGGAGGTAGAAGAGCATCCAGAGCTCTGATTCCCAGGCAAAACCCATGGGGAGGGGCAAAAGCATGAAGTTCTGAGGAGTGAAAACCAGTGGAATTGGTACAGAAAGGAGGCTGTGAAGCCGGGACGTGGTTACAATGAAGAGTGAGGGGTCGGCATGAGCCAGGTTGACTCATTTATTACGAATTATTATCTTTTAATCAGTCCAATCTCTGATGCCTGGCACATCTGGCAACTTTTACATCCGTGTGTTAATAATAAATCTTCAGTGATTAATGAGAAGGTAATCTCCATAGGAGATTTGTGATTTGAATTTTATTTGAAGCATTGTAGCTTCTAGCTAATGACTTGCTGTAGAAATTTTTTCTTGTTAAACGTAAGAATAGTAAGCAAATACAGTATAGTATTTATAGGCCTTAGTCTATTTTCATAAACAATTAGAGCAGGTAAACTTGTGCAAATACGGTTGTTGAACTTTTAAGAATGAAATTGAGAAAATAAAGTGAGGTCTATTTGTGGTGCTTTTTGCTTTAATGTGGACAGAGACTTAATTCAACATTTGAAAAATAATGTGATTGACTTATCAATCATGTTGTAAGGCCAAAGCTTGTGAAGTAAACATTCAGAATCAGAGGTGTTCAAGCTTGGGAAATGGTGGTTGACATCATTGTTGATGCCAATCTAGATAAATCCTATTTGGTTAGATTGGAGAAACTTAACCAGTCTCATACAGGAAAATGTTACATTATTTTTTCAGTGTTTTCCATGGTCTCTTGTTTGGCACTTTAGAGTTATCGTTTGATGTCTTCTATTCTTCCCTACTTTTACCCTCCGTCCACCTGCACATATACCATGCACTCTTTTGGAGTCTGCCTGGAAGAGAGTGTTGGGAAGGCGCAGGGCTCTGCAGGTGCCTGTGTTGGCATGTGAACTAGACGGAGCACAGGAGGAGCAGCATCTGTTGGAGGGCTTGACAATTCCACAGGACCTGTTCTTCCCTCTCCCACTGGGGCTTGCCGCAGCTCCTTGAGAAGTGTTGGTGAGGGAGGTATGGTGTGGAGAACCCAGTTGTTAGTGTGTGCACCTCTCAAGTCTCAGTGAATCTGTGGCTCTAACACACCAGGCTAGAGGGGATTCTGCAAACTGCTTCTCAGGGACAGCCTTAGAAAACTCCCTGCCACTCCCCTGCTTGCTCTCGCAAGGTGGTTTAATCTCTGCTCTCATTCCCAGCATTCCAGGTCTAAAAATTAATTTTTGTAAGTCACATGTGCAGGAGACAGATTTACAAATAGATCAGTCTACAGTAAGGGATCTACACTTGACACATGATCTGTGAATGCATCACTTAAGAAAAGAGCAAGGAAAGCAATTTACATTCTACAGACAGACACACTTCACTTAGCCCTAGGCATGCCATTCTAGAAGATTATCAGAAGCCACACTGCTTAACCTGTTATACTCTACTATCTGTACTTAACCGCTAGGAGTTTTACTGGATGATTTGGGAGTGCCTCTACATTCTCCCACTGTCCCCCATCCCCGCCCCCAGTATTGGGGATTGAACCCAGGGCCTTACATATTAGACAAGCACTCTACCAAATAACTTTTTTTTTTTTTTAGATAGAATCGTACCAGGTATCTCAGAGTGCCCTCAAATTTGCAGTAGTCCTGTCTCAGCCTGGAATTACAGGTATACACCACTATGCCTGGCCCCAGAATTCTTTAGAATTGTTTTAATGGTAGACTCATGTGGCCTAGAGAGAAACTCACATCTGCTGGCTGCTTCTTGGAACTTCAGCTTGTATATTAGCCACTGAAATTCTTTAGAATTGTTTTAATGGTAGACTCATGTGACCTAGAGAGAAACTCACATCTGCTGGCTGCTTCTTGGAACTTCACCTTGTATATTAGTGAACTACTTGTTGTGGTCCTAAGACCACTGTTGGAGACTGGAATGTTGAAACATAGCAGGGCTGCTGCTGAATAGCCAAAACAGATGGCCAGGTACCTGGCAAATTGAGACCCTGGCTGTTATCATTCCTGTAAAAGTCTCTGGATCAGATGACAGAAGGCAAGAATCAGTTCCCAGGCCCACAGGAGCAAGCTGTAAGGGGGAGCAGATCAGGGTCATGGGTGCAGATGGATTCAATGACCCCAGAGGAAATGTCCCAAAGAAATTAAAGTCAGGCAGAACAACACAAGCTTCCATGGAACAAGAAGCCAAGGAATGAGTTGTCAATACAAGTGGTCACATGTGAGAATTGAAAATACCATCATTTCTTTTTTTCTACACCTCTTCAAATAACTGGACATCCAACAACACTTGTAGTGGACATCCATTTATATTAGCTTAATAATTCCAGATATTATCTGAACATGGTGATATGCACCTGTCATTACAGCTTCTTGGGAGATTGAGGCAGGAGGGTCATTTGAGCACACTCTGAAGACCAGCCTAGGTAACCTAGTGAGACTCCATCTCAAAATAATACCAGCACCATAGAATTGAAAAACATAAAGCTAAGGTGGTTCATTTTGTAACCCAGAGATTAATGTCCTTGGAGGGCAAATGCATTCTTTTCTCCACAGTACCCAGTTTTACTCCAGTGGCTTTGGTGAGGGTGCCTTCTCCAAGAGTGAGCCATCAACAGCACAGGACTCCCCTCCACTGTGTCTGCCCGGTAGCATTCTCTGCCGCAGGTCAATCCTGTACACAGGACAAAATCACCAATGAAGTATTAGATATGGTCACCTCCCTCAGTTTGTTTACGTTCTGGTGGTAGCCAAGTGCTTTAGGTGATGGCAGCTATGGGGGTCTATTATGATATGGTGAGCAGGGTGTGGTGGTGAATACCCAGCACTGAGAAGGCTGAGGCAGAAGGATCACTGAGGTCCAGGCCAGTCTGGACTACATAATGAAACCCTGTATCAAAAAAAAAAAAAAAAAAAACC
>NW_022900936.1:64080820-64153743 GCF_012274545.1 Fukomys damarensis | reverse complement strand
AAAAAAAAAAAAACAAGACCTGCTGAGCAAGTATGTTTAGAGTTAGTATTGTTGTTACATTAATATAAAATACGAAGCTTCCTTGACTTTGAAACTTCTTTTACACTAACAAAATGCACAGATCATTAGTGAAAAATTTAGAAACTTTTACAGGTGGATATACCCTGGTAGCTACCACCCAATCAAGACTGGAGTTGGTGAGAAAGACTGTAAATTTATGGTGGGAAGACTTACACTGAAACCTGTGATAGCAAAGATTATCCAATATACATTTCATGATTCCTTACCCCAAGACTATTAACTTTCTTTTAACCAGTCCAGTCTCTTGATGTCTGGCCCTCATAGCATTTGGCAAGTTTTAAATCCATATTTTCTCTTTTCTTTTTTTTGGTACTGGGAATTAAACACAGGCCCTGGGGCTTGCAAGGCAGGCGGTGGAACCACTTAGCTAAATCCCCAGCCCATTCCATATTTTCTCATTAATGAACCTTTACTAATTAATGAAAAGGTAAATTAACCTTGCCTGAAACTTGCAATTTGGATATTATTATAAGCATTTTAACTTAGCTTAACCTCTTGCCCCTGGTTCAGAAGATCCTGAGATGCAGTAGTAGGATGGGTAGCTCTGGCATGCTCAGAACTTCAGAGGTTCCACTTTTACTCCTTGTGGAAAATTGTTTTTCTTGGTAGGTACAAGGACACACCACAAACATAGTTAAATATACAGTCTTCAGGGCAGGGATTTAGCTCAGTGGTTCTGCTGCAGTGGTTCCGCAAGTGCAAGGTCCAGAGTTCGATCCCTGATACCAAAAAAATAAATAAAAATAAAAAATACAGTCTTCACTGATATGGATCCATTTTAGTGAACTTTACATCAGCTTTGGGGGAGTTTACCTTGACTATAGTGGGTGGATATTCTAGAGCTTACTATGATCCACATGGAGAAACTAAGTTAAAGGAAGAAAGTCAGATCATTCTATTGGGTCACTTTGTCCTAGTTGTTACAATATTTAAGGAATGAGATGCAAATCATGTTATTTATGACACCTAAAAACTGAATAATGGCTAAAAACCCAATGGAAGAAGGGTTAAATAAGTCATAACCATTTGTGCTGTTACTGAGTACTTTTATTCTTTGCTCTGGTCATATACTGTCTAGGTTTTTAATGAGCATATTTTAATTTTCATGTTTTATCAGAAAATATAAACAAAATAATGTATTAGAGGGTTAATTGCTCTTGAAAAAGGAAAGACTCACAGTAATCTTTGTGATGTCCAAGGAGTAGTACGTCCAGGAATTGCCTCGGCAGGTGAGAAAGTGAGGTTCTATAGTTAGGTGCTATTGGCTCAATCTCCTTCCAGACAAATGACCGAATCGATCAGTCAATTAATCATTCAATAGAAGTATGTGATAAGCTGTCTAAACTATGCAGGAGAGAAAAATAAGTACCCGTGCTATGAGATAAATGGCCTGCAAGGATGGCATGTGCAACACACTACCCTCTCCTTCCGTGCCAGACATTGTTAGTCAAAGTGCTTTCCTCCTGAACCTGGGGGAGGTTTGAAAACTACTCGGAAATGTTATAGGTAACCATTAGCAATCAGTCAGTCCATAGTAAAAAGAAAGCTATTTGCCATTCTTGCTGTAAAAAATCAATCCACGTTTATCCAAAATGAGTATAATAAGAAGGCAAAGTTTAGAACTGACAAAGACCTGAGATAGCAAATGGATGAAATGATCTGAAAACGGCATTTACCAGGTTCTGGCCTAAGCTTCTAAGTTCTTTAAATTAACCTGAACACCTTAAAGTAAGCCAAGCCTTCTAATGTTGGGCATCAACCGAAATATGATAATGAGAAATCTCTTGGCTGTTCTGCTGAAGGAAACAGTTGCTCCCACTAAGGCTGTATATGCCACTGCTGTCACAGATAACAGCTTCTGCATTAGCAGAAGTCTGGCAATAATTTGCTAATAGAATGCTCTGTGGGTAGTTAGAGTACAAAATATATTCTATAAATTTGCATTTTCTGCTGTGGTTGACAGATTTCGGTGTACGTTCCTCACAGTCTTTTTATATCTCCATTTGGAAGCCATCACCATTAAACTACTCCCAGGATTAGGTCTGAATTTATGACTTCTAATATGTCCCCTGAAAAATCTAGACCCTCTTTGTGATCAACAAGGCTGTTGTCAGACAGGCCACAGGACAGATGGGGAAAGCTGTGGCATGTTGCAGACCCAGCTATGTCTGTCTTGGGATATTGTGTGTTTGTCTTAGGATATTGGTCTGAACTGATGTAGGGAAAGTAGTTCTGTATCTGCTTTTTATCCCCAGATTTAAATTCTATGTCTGAGGCAAAGTTTATTTTTCCCCTGCTCTTTCATTCTCTTCTCCAGTGGTAGTAAGTGCAATTTATTAATCTCCCACAGAAGTATCGGGCATTATGCTAGTCACTGTGCATATACATATCTGGCTGTCAGAATGGTGGGTGACTAAAAGGCAGTGTGTTCCTTCCAGGTCCCTGTTCTGAAGGAGCGGTCACCACGTAGAGGGCTCAGATGGATCTGGCCATTAAGGAGCTCGATTCATGGCGGTAGCAGAAGTCACCCCACCCCACCCCTGCCTTGCCTCTTGCCCCTGGTTCAGAAGATCCTGAGATGCATTAGTAGGATGGGTGTCTCTGGCATGCTCAGAACTTCAGAGGTTCCGCTTGGGCAGAGGGGATCACTGTCACCCTGTCCACCTGGACGGTATGTGGCAGCTGTTTATATGGAAACTTATATGAAATTGTGTCTCCTGCTGGACTCTGGTGTTTTTCTCTTCCTTCTCATTTTCCTGTCACTAAGCCTTCTCCTGAGTTTCCACCTTCATTATCTCCTTTGGTTCTCATAGCTGGATGTCTCCAAGTATGGATGTCTCATTTTTGTTCATTTGTTTGTGGTGCTGGGCCTGGAACTCAGGGCCTCCCATGGGCTGGGCAAGTGCTCTTGAGCCACTGAGCAACACCCCACAGACCAGGTCACAGAGCCTGTTTGTTGTTAAGAATGACACTGTCATGAAACCATCCTTGATTAGAAGTCCTGCAATGTCCTTCCCAGCTCATGTCCCATTTTTGCAGTTGCCTAATGTCTCAGACTTGAAGCTTCACATAAGGACTTAGTGGATTGGGCTTGGATTCTAGTCTTGTCTAGCAGAGAGACCTTGTGGAAGTTGCTGTCTTCTCAGTTTCCTTATCTGTACAATGGTAATGGTGCTATCTCTTCAGCTAGGTGATGGAAACAGTTTCCTCTACCCGTGGTGCATAGTCACACAAAAACCATATACCTTTCAGAGATGAAGTGCCTCTTACCATTCCCAAAGGGCACTGACAAAGAACGGGCTTGGGGCCATTTTTTGACTCTGTACTGATGCCAGCAAGAGAACTCTCAGTGGACACAGGAACGCCCACTGGTCATTGCCTAGGATTGCACAGCTGTGCACTGGCTCTGGTTGTTACACTTTTAACCTATTCCTGGCTGAGCAGAATAATAACATGAGGATTAGCACCCAGGCCTTGAAGCTGGTAGGTGTGCGTCTTTCTGTCTGTCTGCATGCATGCATGTAAGTACAAGTACACATGCACAGGTGTGCTAACAGCATGCAGAATTCTCCTGCTTCTTTGACTCTTTCCTGAGGTTTAAGTATTACTTTCTTTGTTAAAAAATAAATGAAGGTATTTATTTCAGTAGACACTTTGATGCTCAGATTTTATACCAGAACTCTTCTGCTGAGCCACTCTTAGGATATCTTCTGCGAAACCACAGTTCTTACCCTTCCTCTGAGGGAAGAGCTATGTGCTCATGGAGCATCTCCTGTACACAGGCTGTGGAACTTCTGCATAGTTTCTCCCTAAAGACAATGCACATAAGGCAGGAACTGGAAAGAGAAGAGCCATGAGAAAGGTGACAACTCCTCTAGAATTCTTCCACGTAGACTTTTTCTCTCCTGGATTTCTCCCTGTATGTGGAAGTGACCTCCAGATATCTTCGTTGGTCATCTGCCTGTGTGCCTTCTGTCTTCCCCATAATATAGTCTTGTCACCTGGCCATGAATTGTGAATTTTAGTTTTGGAAAATACAGTCACGCAGAAGAATTTGTTTCCTTTCACGGTTTCAAAAACAAATGTCAGTTATTCTTTTCTTCTTTTTGTAGTACTGGGGATTGAACCAAGAGCCTTCAAACTGAGCTATATCCCCAGTCCCCAGTCCCTTCTTTTATTTTGTCTTGAGAAAAGGTCCCACTAAGCTGCCACATTGCCCAGGCTGGGTTCCAACTTGTAGTATCCTAGCCTTCTTATTCTTCATGTTTTCTTTTTCTTTCTTTTTTTTTTTTCTTGTTTTTGTTTCTTGTTTTGTTCTTTTGAGGTACTGAGGATTGAATTTGGAGCCTGTGCACTGAGCTGCATCCATAGCCCTCACCCCTGTTTGTATTTTGAGACAGTCTCACTAACTTGCCCAGGCTTAACGTGAACTTGGCAATCCTTCTGCCTCTTTGGATGCTGAGACCGCAGGTGTGTGCCCCCACCGTGCCCACTTCCTATCTACTCTGGCAGAAAATATTTGTGGAGTAGACAGGGATCTGTCCCTCTGGGAGCGTAGGCCACACAAACCTTGAGTCTTTGAGGAAGGTGCTGCTGGGTCTGCAGCCTGACCCAATTCTAGCCTCACATCACTACACCACCCACCAACCCTGGAACCTGGTGTCACTCTTTTCCCTTCATCTTTCTCATCCTCCTTCTTGTCTGGCCTTTTCTTGCTCTTCTTCCTCCTGCTGCCGTTACACAGAGGTCATCCTGAAGTGTCAGAGCTACAGTGGGAGCTGCCAGAACACCCTCGGACCGCCATGTTCACCTTTGTGCAGAGGTACAGCTGTGCAAAGCCTCACTGTGCTCACTTGCATCACTCATCTGGGATAAAATACATTTTCTCAAAGTCCTCTCACAAATCGCAGCCCTGAGTTAGTGCTACGAATGAGGCCCAGACCTTGTCCCCAAGAAGCTTGCAGTCCATGATGGAGGAGGCAGCAGAGGCACAAGCTCAGAGCAGTGCCGTGTGAGAAGAGTTAGGACAGGGCTGAGACCTGCAGCAGCACTAGGCCTGGGAAGTCCTGAAAGAGGATGTGACCCCCAAACAGAGCTCTGAAAAATAAATGGTACTTAGACAGTGGGCAGAAAGAGAAAGAACCTTATAAGTTTCACAACCTGATAAGTAGTCATTACCATCTGTATTTTATCTGTGAAGAAACACTGGCTCAGAGAATTCAGTTGCCCAAAACTGGCCACCTACCAGGTAGCAAAACCAGGATGCAAACCCCAGGACTAAAAATAAAAACTCCACAGTAAAAGCTTACTGCTTTTCTGAAATGACTTTTGACAACAAACCAAAGACACTTTTGTTAGTAACGTGGCACTATATAAACCATTCATTTAACTTTTTAAAAAAATTTATTTTTATTAGTACATGTTTGCAGTACATAGTGATTACATTCATCGTGGGGAGTTGGTACATGTCCATAACACATCTTAATTCTTTTTAAGTCTCCTTCCCCTCCCTTCATGTTACATCAGTTTTTTGTTTGATTTTGTTTGCAGCACTGAGGATTGAACTTAGGGCCTTCACAATGAGCTATATCCCCATTTCTTTTTATTTTTTGAGACAGGGTCTGGCTAAGTTTCCCAGGCTGGCCTTGAGCTTGTGATCCACCTGCCTCGGCCTCCTAAGTAGCCAGGAGTACAACTAGGCTTCATCACACCCTGCTGCATCTGTTGTCAAATGGCTTGAGTGCCTGGATGGATGCTGCAGGTCCAGTCCTTCTGGCCCTGTGGATTGGTCATGGTTTCCTCTTGAACTTGACTCCAGCTGCTTCTCAGTTGCATGCTACAGTGTAGTTGTTACATTGAGCTTTTGCAACTAATGGTTAGTGTCTCAGGAGATGTTTTAAGTCAATGTCTTTGTCCTTCCAAGTATGTTCACAACTATTCCACATTAAACAAGGCCAAATTGCAAGACAACTCTGATGCTGGGTGTAACTATGCAAATGTTTGCAACATAGATGTGATTGGCCCAGGGAGCAAGTGGGGCTGACTGCATCCTGCACTGGCCACCAAGCCATGTGCCCTGGCACCAAACTTCTGCTCCCAGAGGAAGGAGCACTTTCTTTTCTAACTGATCTACAAAGCTTCCTGTGCCCAACATTATCTCTGAGTCATGCAACGCTTATAGGCCATTTCTACATCAGTACGTTTTATAAACTGATTTGATTCAAAGGCTTGGTGCCTCCATCAAAAGCCAGTTCTTCTCTTTTTTTATGGGTCTTCTTCGTGGATGAACTAAGATGATAAAAATGGAAAGTTCAAAAATCTGTTCTCTTTCCCCCACCATGTGCTACTTTTGGCTGCTGCCCAGCTCAGTCTGGGTTGGGGAGTGGTGGTTCCTGGGGATTGAACAAAAGCCTTTGCAGTGCCCCTCTGGTTGCTGGATTGGCTGAACCTCCCTCAGCCCACAGCTGAATTCCAGCCCCTGGAAGAACTGTCCCAGACAGAGTGAACCCCCAGCCTGGTGCCTGTCAGAGGTTGTGTCGTGTGTTTGCATTAGCTGAACAGCCGGCAAATGTGCAGGCTTTCAGCCTGGCTCCCTCCTCCCCACCGGGCCCTGGCCTGGGAGAGGCCGGTTCATGTCTAGACAGTGTCTGCTTGGCGCCCTGCCTCTCCGCCCTGCCCCTCTGGCAGCCTGCACGGCTCTGCTCCGTGGCTCTGGCTTTGGTTGCCTCCCCTCACTCCTTTCCCCAGTTTTCCTTGTCAGTCTTAGAGGGTCTGGGGGACCAGTGAGAGCATGCGTGTAGGAAGCAGGTGAGTGGATTGATGAACCTGCAGGACTCAGCTGGTTTGAGATCCGAAGTCTCAGCAGTGCTGGCCAAAGCTGTGGCTGAGGTTTTGTTACACCTGATGATCACTGGCTTCAAACAGGCCTCCACATTGTGCAAAGAGACTGCTGGGGCAAACGGCCCAGGGAAGACAGTGGCAACCCAGGCATGAGTCTCAGGCTGGGTGGGCTTGGGCAGATCACCTGCCCCTCCTTCAGAATGTGAGTGGATGAGCTCTCAGTGCTCAAAGACTTTCCACTCAAAAGGCAGATGTTCTAGATTGGCTTTTCAAAATAATATACCTAATGGGATTAGGATATTTGACTAGCTCTTTATCTTAATTTCCAGTAAGGAGAAACAGTTGGAAAGAGTGGCTAGCCAGGAACGTGCAAACAGAATGAGTGACAGCAGGATACCACTTGTAACTTCCTCAGCGTGTGTTGATACAGTGTGCAGCACCTGCACAGTCTCCATGCCCCAGAATCCTAAATGCTTATTTCACAGCGAAGAAACATTTCATTTTCCACTGCAGAAGCCAGCTGTGTAACAACACTGGACAAGAAAGGAAGGGCACTGGAACTCCTTCTGGTGGAGTGTGGACTCTTTCGAGTTTGTTGGTTTGTTTTGTTTTTGTTTTTGAGACAGGGTCTCACTGTGTAGCCCAGGCTGACTTCAGACTCATGACATTCCTCCTGCCTCCGCCTCTTGCGTGCTGGGATTGCAGGTGTGTACCACCACACCTGCCTTCAGTAAGGAATCCTTTAAAAAAATGTTTTTTTTTAAAAAGACAACCCCCAATCCAACTTACTCAGAAATCCCCAAATTCCCTTCTGACTTTTGGAAATGTTCACAGTTTCCTTTTAAAATGATACGGTATTGCAAATAGCTTACAAAGTGGCTGTCTGAAAATGTGGCATTAGGCTCTGATTTTTTCAGTACCCTTGCTTTTGCTTCTCATCATATTGCCTGGCTCCTGACCAGTTGTTGATGAAGTTCCTGCATTGGTCCCTAGATCTGATCTCTGAATCAGCTATGATCCTCTATGTGTTCATTTTTGTGTGTGTGTGTGTGTGTGGTACTGGGGATTGAACCCGGGGCTTTTGCACTGAGCTATATCTCCAGCCCTTTAATTTTTTACATTTTATTTTGAAGCAGTTTTCCTAAGTTGCTATGTTGCCCAGTCTGGCTCAAATGTGCAGTAGTGCTGCCTCACTCTCCCAGAATACTGGGATTACAAACATGTGCCCATGCTAAAATTCACCTTTTGGGGCGTTGGTTTTGTTTTGTTTTGCTGGGATTCAAACCCAGAGCTTCACAGATGCTAGGTAAGTGTTCTACCACTGAGCTCCCAGCCCATGAGCCTTTTTACTGTCCATGAGCAGTGTGGTCTGTGGCTTCAGCCTCAGTGGTTCAATCAAGTGACTTGTTAGGGTGAACTGAGTAGGAAAGCAGAGGCCATCAAAGATGTTTAGTCCTGCTGAAATGTTTGATAGCTGCCTATACTCCTGTTCCAGACCCCCATTAGATAATCCCAAAGGGCTAAATTGTGCGAACCATTGACCTTGAGTAGGTGACCAGCCCAGCGGTGCCTGTGCCTTTCCTAATAATGGGCCTGGCACAGTTTAGCATTGAATTCAAATTGGTTGTGCCTCAGGATAGACTCAGTGTGTGTGTGTGTGTGTGTGTGTGTGTGTGTGTGCGCGCGCGCACATGTGTTTACATGCATAATAACACATGCTGATCTAAATCTCCTTATTTGGAGAGCATGGCCATCTGCCTTTCTACAGTGAGCTGTATACAGTGTAGTTTCCTGTGGAAACTAGTGAGGAGAAACAAACATATTATTAAATTTTCCTTAATATCTATTTTGTTTCAATTTGCTCAGAATGCTACAATGTCCCTATTTCTTTCTAAGCCCAAGCACACAGAACCAAGGCTTGTTTTTCTGCTTGTAAAGCTTGGATTGATGGTGAACTTAAAAAGCATATCATCCATTCATTCCTTCTCTACCTAAATTTTTCCCCTTTCATAGCTCATGGCCCACTTGCCCAGTTACTTCCGTAAAGCCCAGACAAACTGAGAATATTTTCAGTTACGGAGAGGGAGCCCAGTGTGTGGCATCCATTTACAGCAGAGAAAATGAAAATCGCTGAGGAACTCAAAAGGCGATCCAGAGGAATTCTGATTACTCTCTCAAGGGTACCTAGCTCATTTAAACCTTAGTGTGAAATTGTTACGTGTGAGCAGCTGTTGCTAGTGAAGCAGAGATACAGATGCCCACCCAGGGCACAGACTCCTCCATTCTTGTGTTTCTGCTAAGGCTGGGGTCTCTGTGTGGAAGATCCAGGGCTTCGTTGGTGACCCATGGGTGGTCCAGCAGAAGCTACTGTGGATGGAGGCAGATGTGTGCGAACCACCCATCTATAAATGCGCACTGTGAGGCACCACTTCAAGGACACTGCCACCTTGAGTCTTCGCTTATGCTGCTTATGATACTACACTCACCTGGGGCATCACCTGGCTTCTTAGAGTCCCAAGAGCCTCTCCGAATGTGTCCATTTGTGCTTTGCTTTGCTCCCCTCTCCTCTAGTCTTCCTCCTCTATGTTTTCTATTTTCTTCCTTTTTTTCTTCTCTCTCAGTATTGGAAATTGAACCCAGAGTCATCCCCAAACCTTTTTAATTTTTTTCTTTTGAGGCAGGGTTTCACTAAATTGCCCAGATTGGACTTGAACTTAGGGATCTTCTTGCCTCAGCCTCCCAGAGTGGTGGGTTTCCAAGCATGAATCACCACATCCAGTTTATCTTCTTTCCTCTCTTATCCAGTGTGGCTTTGGCCTTGCCAGTAGCCATATGCAGAGAAGCAGATTTCTTGGTTTAGGTATTTTAAGAGTAAAGGTTTTAAGCATTAATCAAAATTTCCATCATGTTAAGCAGAATAATTTTCTTCATGGCACCAAGGTCTGGAAAATGATCAAAGAAAATCCCAGTTTAAGAAATCACCACTTCAAGTGTGAGCTCACTTTGGGTTTCTCAATTTCCTTTCTTGGAGGATGGGAACAGAAGAGAGTAGAACTGGGAAACATTTTGAGTAGAGGCCTGGTACTCAGGTTTTGCCATGCTAAGGGTTGGGTATAATTAATTCAGTACTCACTACACCCTTACTTAAGGAAATTCCCTAAGTTTCTCTTGGGTCAGGTTGTTTAAGGGCAGTTACAAAGGTAGCAGCGTTCTCATAGGGTTACAGTCGGAATAGTCTCCATGTTCATTTTCTACAAAAGGGCATGTATAATTTAATCTAGATGACAAGATACCATAAAGGTTGAGGGTTTGCTGTTATTGCTATTGCTGTTTTTTATTCCATGGACTATTTTAGACATTGTTTGTTATTTTTTGGAAGCAAAAATAAACAAACCATGGTGGTGATATGAAATTCTATCCAAACAGCTCACGCTCGCTCATTATTAAGCCCACCTTGTTGATCATTTGGCAGCTCAGAAGTTGTATTTTCCCTCAGAATGCCCCTCACACATTTGCTGGGACAGAAGGCTTTCATCTCCTGCCTGCATTGCTCCATCGAGTTGCAGTGTGCATTAGAGAGAGAAGCCAGTTTGCTTTCCATTGGCTGTGTTTCATGTGGTTGATTGGGTTATTTTCTAGGTAGTGCTATCATTTTGACCATTGTAAATGGCCTTGTCATTTAGTGACAATGATCACTCATTACACTGGCCTGGGATGTGAAAATCTCCTCATTGCCCGTTGCTTTGTTGTGTCTGGAAGAGTCTTCTCTGCCTATGCTAGTGAGCACTCTGTGTGTGTGTGTGTGTGTGTGTGTGTGTGTGTGTGTCCCTGGGATAGCTGAATGGTATTACAGGCTCTAGATAATCATCTTTGGGCTCAGATGTGACAGTAGCCACACTCAGAAAGTCATGATATTTTCTTTGAGGGACAGACAAAAGTTAGAGATACCCAAGGTTGAGAAAGTTTAAAGCATGAACTGTCCCCAAATAGCTTTCATCCTAGAAATGGGTGGAACAAAGGGGAAGCTGGACAATGATGAGTCAGACTAAGAAAAGAGGATGAAGGAATAGTGCAAGTAGTAGGCAGCTCAGTATTAATTGTAGTGGGTTAAACAAATGAAGATGAGATGGTAGAGTAGAAGTTTTCTGATCTTTATCTTAATCTTGAATTCCAGGGGACTAAACTACAGGGTGAGACATGAAGAGCCCAAGCTTATGTTGAAAATTGAGTGATGTTAATTGTTTTTTGTTTTGGGGTTTTTTGGGTTTTTTTTTTTTTTTTTTTTTTTTGTACCCGAGATCAAACTCAGGTCCTTGAGCTTGCAAGGCAGGCGGCAGAACCACTGAGCTAAATCCCCAGCCCTTGAGTGATGTTAATGCACATGCTAAGTTAAATAGTTCTTTAGAAGTGGGACTTGCAATGTTCATGTGTATAATTTATGACCTTGTAAGAGGAATATATAATAAGCATTGTTTTCCAGCCATTTACCACAGAATATTATTTTTAAAAAATCATAAATATTTCAAGACTAGTGTTCCATGGATGAGTCCTAACAGTTTCCACGAGCAGAGTCCATTCACATCCGACTACAGGCCTTTGTGGCCTTGTTGAGCTCACTTCCTAAATTAACTCCATTCCCTACATGGTACTCGTCTGGAGCCCAGGGCCAGTCTGGGGAAAGACCCTTGGAGTGACACCAGACTGGGCCATCATCAGGTCCGTGTCCATACCTACCTCTGGTTTTCTGCATATCAAGCAGAAGCCCCCAGGAATTTTCTTTTGGACATGTCACTTTGCCTACCCATTGCCCAGTCCCTCAGTAAGTGCTGTGGGGTGTCCTGTCAGAGTATAACACCTTTCCCTAGACTGTTCTCTTTCTTCATCGCCACCACCGTAGTCCAAGTCACCATCCTGCTTTGCCTGGACTGTTGCATAGAGTCCTTGCCTCTTTCTATCTGCTCATATCATTTCCTGTGTAAAACTCTGCCGTGGTTCCTGTTGAATTAAAAATAAATATCATGCTGTTCTTGCTCTCTGCTGTCATTTGAATGGCAATTGTATGTCTCCAGTATGAGTAAAACAAATTGAAGAAAAGCATTCAGGGTTGCTGAATTTGCACATTCGTAACTCAGAGGAGAAGTTATTGAGTCTAGGAAAAGGTCCAACTCATAGCACAAGGATCAGCACTAGGTAGGAGTCCCAGGGAGCAGACCCTTACCACCTGCCAGCTCTCCAAACTTTCTTACATTTAACCCGTAAACCAACTTCCTGGACTCACCAGAGCACATTGTTCCAGTTTTCAGTGAAGTTGGGGGAATCCATCAAGGTAATGAAAAACAGTGTAATATGTAGCATTTCTATGGTATGTAGTCAGTTACAAAGGAAGGGTAGTGGAGGTTTGAGAACTAACCTATTATATAATACTCAGGAGTATTTTTACCATCATAATTCATCCATAGCAGCTAAGCTAGTAGGCTTTTGTGTAGAGCTGCTCCGTTACCCCTTTGAACAGAAAATGAGGTCTTTATGCATTGTACATACAGCATTTTATTCTCTGCAGAATACCTGGTAGTTGCTCATTGGTGGAACTCCTGACATAAGGCCTCACTAGCATACAGAACCACCCCCCCCACCGCCAGCTGTGACTTCCCAGCTGCTCCAAGGAAAGAATGCAAGGCAGGAATGTCTCCAGAAGAATATAATGTGCATGTTTTCATTGCCTTTAATGTCAGAACGGGCGAGGGGGCTATGCTGAGAGCTGGAATCAGAGAGTGAAGCAGTTGAACGAAGAACAATGTTTAAACAAGTTTTGAGATGCTATATTTAACTCATTACCAAATTTGTCCATGAAGGTTTATGTCAAAAAACTACTTATAGTTAAAGAAGGCTCAAGATAGGCCCAGTTTAATTAATTTTTTATCCTTGTTTTTGAGCTAAGATACAGAATGTCCTACAGACAGGAAATGGCAAACATTTTTTCTGTCTTACAGCGACCAGAGGATGATTTGTCCAGGGCCACTGAGAACAGAGCCAGAATCAGGCCTCTGTGCCCAGGACACCTGCCCGTTTTCACTGCACTGGGTATTTGTTACTTCAGTCTCCTGGTTGCAGTTGCAGCCCAGTGTGCTGCCTCTCTCCTGAGTTCAGGTGGCTTCCATTGATTTCAGTTATATACACCAGTTCAAAGCATTTCACGTTAAGGAAAGTCTTACTCTTTCTACCCAAACTGCCCTCTTCATGTTCAGGAAAGCCAGAGCCAAGGATTCACTGTTTAGAGCTGTTCAGAACAGATAGCTACTGGCCATATGTGGCTGTTGAGCACTTGAAATATGACTAGTCCAGTTAAGATGTGCCCTAAGAGCAGATGCCAAACCCTAGTATGAAAAACAAGTAGGTAAACTGTCTCAGTAATGCTTATTTCATTATATCAAAATGATAATATTGGGGACATGCTGCCTTAAATTATTAAAATTGATATTACCTATTTCTTTTGACTTTTTAAAATGTGAATAACTGGAACATTTTAACTTCTGTATTAGCCTGGTATTCTATTTCTATTACATAGAGCTTCCGTTGATAATTGTCACATAACCATACCTTGCCTTTAGCCACATATTGCCTTGAATTATGTCTGTTAAATTGTAGTATTCTGTGATTTAATTCCATGTATTTATACCCCGTCTCTGTGCCTAAATTCTAAGCTGCTAGAGACGAGGACTGCTATTCTTCCTTGAACCCTCAGCACATGACGTGCTTGGTATTTTATGGGTTATCCTGTGTATTGATAAGTTGCTCAGCAGTGGGTTTCATGAACTTCCACTTTGGACAGTGATGAAGAACTATAGATGCACCCTGGATGACACTCATCCTCTGAACATCCTACAATTTTGTAACCGAGCTTGTAGTTGAATCACATGCTCATAATATTCAGACTGGCTCTGTTATACCTAAAATACAGTCATTTCTGCTGGTGCCTTAGAAGAATCTGACTTTTCTCTGTATTTCCTGACCACAGGATCCCTGAGCCACTGTTTTTGGTTCTCTACCTAAGGATTGAATACACTCCTGGAAATGTCTCCTCTGTGAGGCAGATTGATTAGGTCTTGCTATGGGAATAGTCTCACTTCACTACTTTATCACTGCAACAATTCATTGGGAATTGTCTCCGTTTGGTGACAACATGGAAGGTGAATGACTTTCTGTTTGTGGTAATTGAAGGAATTTATGTGACCAAGATCTAGGAGCCACCATTGGTCCCATCTGATCATGTTCCCCAGCTTACCACGAGCAGAAGTCTGGAATTGCTGAGTGGAGGCTATGAGAAGTAGTCTTTACTCTGAGTATTTTCTTTGGATTTCTCATCATTCCTGAGTTTGGGTTTGGGTTTAGGGACGTCTCTGCATAATGTCCCATTAAAATTCAGTCCCAAAACTTGAGGCTGGATTTCTGGCAGCCCATAGACATCAGGTTACAATTCCCACTGTATAAAATACATATAATTTCTTCAGTAGGTGACCAGGTATCACACTTTATGCCTGTTATCCAAGTATATTGATTTAAAAGGTTTCCTTTTCTACTTCATATTGGTGATTGAACCCAGGACCTTTACAGTAACGTACACCTTCCACCTTTCTTTGTTTGAGAAGGGTCTCACTAAGTTGCTCGGGCTGGTCTTGAACTTGTGATCTTCCTGCCTCAGTCTTCCGGTGCTGAGATTACAGGTGTGCATCAACCAGGCCTGGCTCCCCTTTACTTTCAGATGTCCCAGAATGGCTGAAGGCTGCATTTACATATCCCTCCTTGCTTTGTGGCACTCATCTTCACAGAGGAGCTGGGTTCCATAGTGATACAGAAAACCAGCTCACTGCCAGCTCAGAGAATGAGATCATCTGCACAAATCTTGCTTAAAGAATTCTAAATTCCTTCCCCTGCTTAGGCCTGAAAGGATACTTAATTTGCATCTGGAATTGTTCCAGGTGGTGGCAGGAATGGGGAGTTAAGAAGAACTAGATAGTGATCATCCTGGAGGATCTGGGAGTAGGGAAGCTGGAGGAGGCAACCATGGAGCTGAGTACAAGGAACACCACCTGCCACTGGCTTTTCCTTGGAAGACCCCCCCCACACACACACACACACGCACGCCTGGCCAGCAGTTGCCACGGCAACACCTTGTCTGAGAACTTCTAATTACATCTGCCTGCTTCTCCTAGAACCCTACCGAGCCACACATATGGAGACTTCATTTAGCCTGGAGTTTCTTGCTGGGTTTTAACCACTTCTGCATCTTTGGGCTATCGAATTATTGCCAGGGTACTAGAAACTTGACAGCTGCTGTGCCCTGAAAGATTATCAGTGCTTTGTCCAGTTTTAAAGTGTAGACACATGCTACTGTGCCATGCTGGAATCCCACCTCCACTTTGTTCCAGCCATCTCTGATCTTCCTGCCATCATGCCAGCCAGCCTTTGTCATTCTGTCACATGGTCTCAGTTCTGGTTGGGCACCACGGTTCTTTTTAATGTGCCCAGTCTCAGCAGAAATAGCCGACTTGGACACAGCTCAGGCCTTGCCCTTCCCTTCTCCCGTGTGCAGGTCACCAAAGTGTCCAAAGTGTAGGCTGTTAACTCCCTACCTTCTTTCTCTCCACCAAGTTCGATTCTGTTAGCATAGCTCAGCTAGATTATGTTTTCATTGTGGACAAAAGAGATGAATAAAAGCCATTTCAGCTCCCTGTTGCCCTTCTGTTCATCCCATCAACACACATACACACACACACACGCACACACGCACACACACACACACACACACACACACACACACACACCAGTGTCTTTTTTTGGGTCTAAGTTAATACCAAATAAATGAAATTCCAGGGCACATATTCATGGTCTGACGGGAAAGGTGAAGTTTGCAGGCTTTGTCCCAAGAAAGTCCTATCCTTGGAGGGAGCAGCCCCAGAGAAGAATGGGCTTGGGCACTGTGCCTTTTTGCCCCCTCCCAAGCCTTGGGCAGTATGGTTCCAATTGCCCTTTTGTGCTTTCAACTAAAGTTGATTGAATGTCACATGGTGCTACACTACGACCTGCAGAAAGAATCTAAAACCTAATCATTGTTCTGTAGGAGCTTATAGGTTAGCTGGAAAGATGGGATATGGTAATCAGTTAAACAACTTTTAAAAATGGTCAAAATGAGTTCATACAGAAAGGATTAAAAGGTCAAGGAAGGAGGACAATCATAAAGAAAAGGTCACAGGATAGAGTGGTAGAACCTGAGCCGAATCTCGAAGAAAAAGAAAAATTTGGACCAGCGAGACAATAAATCAGACTTCCCAGATGGTGACATTATTTTTTAAACTGGCCTTGTGAGACATTCCCTGCTCATCTGAAGGTTAAAGAAGCATCTGACAATACCTAAGAGTGCTGACATTTTCAAAGGGTAATGAGCTCTCATTTCAAAATGCAGACCCTCAGGAGCCCTACACTCTTCACTTGAGTCCTCCACGGCTAACTGCTCTTTTCACAGACACATCCCGGAGGTAGCTGTGTAGCCAGAGAGGCTGCAAAGTGAAGAATTACTAAAGATGAGGCCAGGGATCTTGAGGCCATAGAAACAATGACGTCACCCAGGAGAGAGGAAAAAGACCCTGAGCCCTGTACTAAAGACCTTGTCAGATCCCCCAAAATAGATGCCATAGCTGACAGTGTGAACAGCTACCTTGGAGAAGAGTGGCTTTGCTTTCAGAATAGGGGGAACTGTGTGCAAGCAGCAGTTGTGAAAAGCAGCTGCAGATGTAGGGGAGGGCTACTCAAGTCCCTGCCACCGTGGATTCCTTCCCTAATGCTAACGTGGTGTTGGGAGCCACCCAGAGATGGCCTAAACTCAACAGCACTCTGGGCAGGGTCGGTGGGCAGAAAACTAAGTGCCTCTAGACCAGACTGATCTCTGTTTACCTCAGTGAAATCAGGGCAGTAAATCCTGCATTCCATTGTGAATTCTAAAGAATGAATCCTAATTGGTTCTGGGAGCAGAAACTTGCAGGGGTGGAGGGTTGGCTTGCTTGGGATGGAGTGCTAGGAACACACGAAGATACTGGTCCAGATGTGGCAGGCGCTGTAGGGGATGCTGTCTGGGAACTCTCACGCAGCTGCCTTTGAGCCTTCTCCCCTCTGTGAGTTAAGAGTATTGGGATTTAGATGTGTGGGATTTTTTTTTCAAAACTTTTGATCAACCATTTTCCTTGAACTGCATGTGGAAATAATTAGAGCATGAATGCTGAGTAAATGTGAGTCCCAGCAGTCCCAGACATACTTTAGTGACAGGTTCTTGGCAGAAATGAAGACTTGTGAATCTCCTGTGAATTTTCTTTACCCATTCCTCTCCCCCACCTCCTTTTTTATGCAAGGCAAACTAAAATCAAAACTTTGTTAGTAGCATTCTAGGGGAGTTGAGGGCTCCAGCAGGTTCACCCAGAGTAAAATCAGGACACTCACTTGGGCTTCTGCCACCTTCCAGGAGGGACTGAACAGTTATGACAGCCTCGTGACCCAGACCCAACTTCAATTCTACCAGCAAAATTGCTGAAACACCATCAAGAACGTTATCTGTAGACCAACCCTTGGTTTGGACCTTTAAAGTAGCTTCCTTGGGAGGTTGAGGTTTGGTTTTCAGGATCATCTGAAATGGAAAATTCTTGAGCTTTCTAGATAATAGAATTCTAGCAGTGTAAGAGACTTTGGCATCACACATAACCCCTTTATTTTACAGATGGAGAAACTGAGGCCCAGAGATGTCAAGCCCCTTCCCTAAGTCACACTGCACTAGAAGCAGAGATGTGTCCAGGGCTCATCTCCAGCCTCCTGCACATTCCTTACAAAGGGCCTCACTGCCTGTGCCTGGGCTCTGGGCTCTGAGTCCCTGGTTCAGGCTGCAGCAGAGGTTGAAGAGCTTTTTTCTGGGCAGAGTAGCTGTTTCTTCCCAGATACTTGCCAAGTCATTTCTCATCCAGTGGCACTCATCCTCAGCCACTCATCCGTTCCTAGGAGCCCTCCAGGCTTTCCAGGCTTCCTCCCAGTTTTCTGAACACGCCTCTGCTTTCTTCGCTACTGTGCCTTCAGAGCCCTCATACAGTTGTAAGGGGTCTGAAATCCAACCCAAGCCCTGCACCCTGGCCCTGTGGGACATTTGCCTATAGGAGTAGATCCTTTTCTGATTTGCACAAAGTCCCCTGTGGGCTGGGCAGCCTGTTCTTCCCTCTCCATGCCCTGCTGCTCATCCTTTCCCCCTCTCTCCCCAGCCACCCTCTGCCTTCCGTCCCAACCTTTCCTCCTGTGCTCATTTGTTGCTGCTCGCCCCCGTTTCTCACTCCTACACAAATGACCTCCAGATGTGCATCCTTCAGCTCTCAATGGGAAGTGTTATTGTCCCCCCTTAGCATGGCATCCATACCTGACTCAGGATGGCCTGCCACACCTCACTTGGCCTCTTCCCAGGGCTCCGCCTCTCACAGACTCCTCCAACCCTCCAGTTCCTCACAGCCACAGATCTTGGCAGGTTCCACATTCTGCCCTTTCTCTCCCTCTGTCTGCTGTATTACCAAACCTGGTTATTCTTGAGAAATGTCTCCTGGATTTCATCCGTCTGTGTCCATGCCGCTACTTACTACCCTCTATGAGTTTTTGGCTGATTTCCTTTAGCTCCCAATTTCCTACTGTGTACCACTGTCTGACTGTCTGTAAAACGTTCCTGTTAAGGGTTTGAAACACTCCTACAGGGTTTGCATTGAGACGCTCCTGTCAGAGCTCGGCTCAGGTCCCATCTCTCTAGGAATGCATGTCTCCTTGACTTGGCCCCATGGCTTCAGGACCACCTCGGCTGTATGCCAGTCACCTCAGCTGGGGTGACCTCCTCTGAAGACAGGCCACATCTACTGTTCTTTTTAGCTTTATGCTGCGGCACTAGTACCATGCCTGCTTTTATTCTTCTTTGTTGATATAGGCATTCATCAAATGGGCTTTTTGATGGGTTTTAATGATTTGCATTGACCATACTGATAAGGACTGGAGAACTAACCATCCACCCTTCATAGTCTTTGGACTGACGATTGAGAAGCAGAAAAGGAATGCCTTGCTCAGACATAATGGGCTAATTCATGACTGATGTGTGTGTTCTGTATTAGAAGTTTCCATCCAGGGCTCCTGAAGAAACTGAAGAGTGAAATTGTACAGGCCTTCCCAAAGCACCATTTAGGAAAAAAGACTTGATTAGGGGGAACTCCCAGGAGTCCCAGGGGGGCTTGTAGGCAGATACAGCTTGCTTCATAAGGGAGTGGGAGGAGCCTGTGCTATGGAGAGAGCACAGTGCTGGTGGTGGAGGCTCACAGCTCCTCACTGTGGAGCATGACCTGAGGGTGAGGGCCGAAGCACCTGCACAGCTGGAGTCCCAGCCACCCCAGTAAGTCACAGCTCTGCAAGCTGCAAGCTCCTTGAGGCAACAAGAGCCAACCCTCTGGCCTCACATATCTTGTGAGATTGTTTTCAGTCCCCCATGAAAGGGCCTGATGTGTTTCTGACTCTGCAAGTGCTCACTAAATATTGCTTGCTTTGGCTCTGACCAGCCTCGACTGTAGCTTACTGTTACATAGCAACCAAGCACCTGGCTTACTGAGCTGAGTCCGGGCTGCCTGAAGACAGACAAGCACATGGGGTGGGGGAGACTGGGGGGGCCCTCCCAGTGTGGCCCTTGGCAGCTATGAGGGACAGAGCCAACTTGGATTCTTTAGACTGAAAGGGCAAACAACTTAGAGAAGGTGACAAGATCTGAAACATAATAAATAATTAAGCAGCATTGTCCCATTTGAAGTTTGAAAATGGCAGTTTCTAGGACACATTGCACTGTCACACGCTGGGTAGAAATGTCAGGAACAGATTATATTCTATATGCCGATTTAGAGCTGAACGTGAGAGTTAGAAGAGAATTAAATCTTGATTGATAGGTATGCACTGCATGATTTTTATCTGACTGCTAATCTGCCTGAGGTGATGCCCCCCCTTTGGATGCCATGGAACCTAGCCATACCTTCCTTCCCAGAGGCATCCTGAGCGCTGCTGTCGCCAGCCACTGACACTGAACTGAATGGACCCCCAATGACATTTAGAAGTAGTTTTTATTTATTTTTAAGTAGTTTTACTGAAATATCATTGACACATGAATTTTTATATATTCAAATTATACAGCTTGAAGTTTTGAATTGTGTATGTTGTGAAACCATCACTACAGTGTAATTAGCACATTCTTTACCATTATATAACTACCACAGTATGTATCTCCAGAAATCTCTCATTTGAACGTAATTGAAACTCTATATTCCCTGATGATATTTACTATACAAATAATTTATTAGGCATTTTCTCAGGCAGGACATTGATGGGTCTGTGGTGTATATGCAGAAAATGGCAAATAGGGCTAAAGCATAATTGGAAATCTCTCGTTTATGAGTAAAATAATAGAGCAAATGGAGATTTGGATTTCCATGCAGCTTATTAAGCATCAGTTTCATCCCCTTTACTTGCAAGGCCAATTCCTGGGCCCTGTGGTCACTTTTGCATTCATAGACATGTTTCTTTTTCCTACAGGGGCCCCCTAAATTGCTGAAGCTCCAAGCCTTACAAGACCTGGGTGTGGCACTGGAACACTGACCTTGAGATAAAGGATTGGCTGTGAACGCATGTAAGGGAGGCACACTTCCTCCTTCCCTAGCAATACCAGCACGTTGTTTTGCACAGCAGAGAATCAGAGAGATTGAGCAAGGTCACCTAGTGCTCCAGCTAGATGTCAAGGGCCTGCTGCAGTTCTTTCTTCCTCCTTGGGTTTCTAGGACTTTACTGCAGAATTCCATTCCAGAACGGCTGTCCGAGAGGAGCAAGCATCCCACCCTCAGCAACCCCTCCACACATGCACCCCGCTGGCACCAGTTCTCTGGACTCTTTTCTCCCATAGCTCCATGGTATTCTGTGTATTCAAGGGCCCTCGTGTCTGGTGAAGTTTCCATGACTGTTCTGACAAAGCAAGGAAAGCCTTTCTCATGTCAAAAAAGCCACTCTGTAATAGAGGAAAGTGGAGCCAAAACTCCACCTTGGCATAAGCAGGGCTGTTTCTTCGAGAAAAAAAAAAAAAGTTGGGAAGGAGGAAAAGAATGAGGGGACAGAGCCAACCCAGTTCACCTTAGTGAAATGATGTTATGGTAAACTGACAGTTTTATGGCTTCACTTATAAGCTTCCTCCCCTGCCAGAGCACTCTGTTCTAGAAATTATTTTATTTCAGAAGACTTTTGTAAGACATTCAAAGTGTACTTTATGCTCAGGCTTAATGACCTTCAACCTAGAGACTCAGACACACCATCACTTCTCCTAGTGTTTTTTGCAAATAACTTGCTTTTCCGTTTGCTTACAATGGGTCTACTTTGCTTGCAAAAAATGATTTCCATTGTGTAAGACCTTGGACTTGAGACAACACCTTTCCTGGTCTTGATTTATAGACAGGCAGAGTTAAGAGGAAAAGACCAGAATTAAAGTCTAGAGACCCAGCTCTTTAACCATCAGATCTTGGATCAGTCATTTATAACTGTGAGTCTTGCTTTGTTTTCATAGTAGAGTCTTTTAGCAGAAAGCCATTAGAGCTAACCCCTGCCTGCCCATATTAAAAGGCTTAGAGAGGGTCAGGGATTTGGCTCAGTGGTTCCGCCACTTGCCTCACAAGTGCAAGGGCCTGGGTTCGATCCCCAGTACCAAAAAAAAAAAAAAAAAAGGTTTAGTCAACGAAAGTAATAAAGTATCATTATTACCATGCAGTGGATGATAGTCTCTCAGAGAAAGTTTTCCCCTGATAGAAGTCGGAAAATTCCTGATGAGTCTTGAACAAGGGGAATTTGCAGTGTGAAAATAAACCCTTATAGGGCTGGGGATTTAGCTCAGTGGTACTGTGCCTGCCTTGCAAGCACAAGGTCCTGAGTTCAATCCCCAGTATGGAAAAAACAATTAACCTTTCAACCATGTCTCCAGAGCTGGTTTACAATACACATCATGGAAATAACAGTGTGGAGGTGAGTCAGATCTGCGCTGTGCTCTTGGACATGCCTTGCCACTATCCCCTTTCCCTACAGCTCCTTCCCTTGACCAAAGTTTCTCTGCCTACCAGAGCCATGGAGGCCCTAAGATCAGCTCTTGAGACCCACCTTGCTCACCACCCACCACCACCGCCTCACTTCGTCATCTCTCCTCCTGGCGTGACTCCCTCACCACCCATGCTCATGTTCATGCCTTGTTCACCTTCCCAAGGTGTTCTCTCCCACTCAGCAGCGGTCAGGCAGCAGATGAGTCAGACTACCTGCCACCCTAAGGAACTTTCTAGGATCTTGGGGCTCTCAAAGAAGGGCTTTCGGTGGCACAAATGCCACCTTTCTGAAGAAAAATCCCTCATTTTTAAATTCGGCGTTAGAGCATGTGCATGAATGAGGAGAGCTGGGGAAGAGCTCGGAGGGCTGCGGGTGAGGACATTGCTTCCCAACCTGACAGATCCTCTCCTGCCTGTACTGTGGGGTGTTCACGGAGGACAGAGCTGAGCAGAGCTGCAGGAGCTGAGCCTGCTGGTCTGCATTGCAGCTCTGTGTAAGACAAAGAGAGAGATTGCCACCTATTGACAAATGTGTCACCTGCACAGAGGTGTGGCTGTTAACGAATGGCTCCCTGACATTGCCTGTGCTCTGCAGACAGGCCATGAGAGTTCTGTGCCCTTTGCTTTTTCTATTCCATCAGTCCTGTTGCTCTCAGTATTTCCATTCCATTGTAAGGGAGGACAGGAAAGAATGGGGACGTGGTGGCCCCAGGGGCAAACGACAGCATCTCAGTGGGAAGACTGGGAATAAGTTGTCCGTTGTGGTGACAGCCACATTCTGTTGCGTAGCGGGCACTCTGCTGCATACTGTGTGCCTCATGCAGTCAGAGCAGCGTTTCTGTCAGGATCCAGGAAACTGATGAGGTTTAAGTACCTTGTCCTTGTCCTTGACCGTGGCAAATAAGGAACAGAGGTGAGCTCTGGGTAATTCACATCTTCATTGTTATTTCCTTAGTCTTAAGTCATCTGGATATGAAAATTAAAAAGAACCCATTTTTTTTAATTGAGTAGAGTTCTAGTTCTAGCTCTTGTTATTTGACCACTAAGGCTCAGTTCCCTCATCTGTGAAGAGGGGATGGTAATGATGTCAATTCGATTGAGTAACTGTACAGTTTATATAATCATCTAGCGGGATGCCAGGTATTTGTAAATGGGAACTTAGTTAATATGTGATCTGAAAATCCGAACTCTTGTCATTTTTAGCTTTGGGATCTAGGGTAAGTCCACTTGACCATTCTGATCTTCAGTTTCCACCTCTGTATAAAATAGCACTTTCAATAATATACATATCGCCTGCATGGTAAGATGAAATCAGGTGTATGAAACACTTCATAAATTTTAATTGTACTATTCAAATCTTTTTCTCATTTTAAGTAAAGGGTATATTTCTCCAAATGGATTTTGGGGAACTATTTCTGAACACTTGCTTGGGTTGAATTCGATTATTAAGGAAACACTTTTATTTTTAATGCTCACTAAAAATAACGTAAGAGAAAACGGGCTGTTTAGCTGTCACCAGCATTCTGCAGGCAGCACTGTACAATATTTCCATTAATCACACTTCTCGTGGTAGCTTGCTTTATGGTTTGTGGTACTTTCAAATATATGATCTCATTTCATCCTCACGGGGCATGATTGGTAATTCCTCCTTTAACAAATGAGATATTAAGTCTCAACTAATTAAAGTGCCTAGTTAGGAACACACGGCTAGGGGAAGTTTGTAGGTGTCTGCCAGGGGAGCTGGGTGCTGGTGTGTCCTTGAGTGCGGGCATTTTGCACGCATTTGTGTCTGTAGCTCATGTGATACAACCACAGGGTTAGTGTCTAGTGGAGGAGAGGGGATAAGGTTATCCTGAAATTTTCTTTTTTAAAGTGATCGATGGTAGCCTTTTCCTCTTCTTTTTTAGTGTTGCTTTACATAGTTCCCACAAGAGGGCTCCGCCTGGAGAATATGCCTGATTTTATCTGCATTCCCTGTTTAGGAAACAACAGCTCTTCTGTGTCCCCAGCCTTCTGGGAATTACTTCCTCTCTTCTTTGCTTGCCAGCCTTATTGAATTCTCCTTAGCAACATGCGCAAAAGAATTGGTTTAGTAATAGCATGTGAACCAATGAAATGAGAGCATGCAAATAACTTCTCGACCAATGGGAGCCGTGTTTGTCACAAGCTGGTTTGTGGGAGAAAAGAATAACCTGGATTTTGCAGTGCAGCCTCCAGGTGGCAGCAGACCAGCTGTATTGGGCACAGGTCCTTAGCTCTCAACACTGTACTTAACATGTTGAGTTTTTTGAACCTAGTCTGGAATCTGAAGCATTTACTGGCTATAAGAATTTTTACTCCTATAGCCCTGTGGATGTGAGTTCTTCACAAGACGTGGTGAGTATGGCTGGGAGCATGGACTTCTGCTTTTGCCACAGTCAGTCTCGTGACCCCAGCCTGGTCTCTGCCGTCTTTGTTGGTTTTTCTCAGCCACCGCCAGACCAGTGGATGTAGATCTGGATGCTCTTGGTGATTCTGCCTTCCCAGCTACATTCCCTTCATTTAACCACCGCTTCTTCTGGGCTGAGTGGTGAATGAAGTGGGGTTGGTTTTCTGCCACTAATGACTGAGAGCAAAGGGTGTACCACCAACAGATTAGCACTTATACTGCCCATGTTTTCAGATGGCATAGGACTGAGACCCTTCCCTGCCTTGTCATTTCAGCTGCCCGTGTCTGAACAGGAATCCTGACCAGAAAGTAGCTTGAAGTTATCTCTAACTTTAGATGATTTGACTCTCCTTGGGGTGGTTTGGCCCACCCAGTCTTAAAACCAGAGCAGACATAGGCAGGAGTTGAATACTGAATGATAGCAAATGCACGTTTCCATCATTTCGCCATCCTTCTCTTGCCCTTTTCGATAATACTGCATTTAACACCACTCAGTGAGGTTTTGATCCTTGAGATGTTTGTATTTCTTTCTAATGTTTCCATTTCTACTTGGCTTAGTGTTCTCATCCTTTGAGAATCACATAAGGCTTCAGAAAGAATCATTTCATTCATGCCCTCCTCTTCCTCCAGTCTCCTGGGGCTCTTCTTGGTGCACATCCATATATATGTTTTCTAAATCTTCTTCCAGAGAGTCCTCAAGCTTCTTGAGAACGAGGACTGTCCTTTGAATACGCAGCCTCTATATAGTGTTGACATATAATAGGTGTGGCTCAATAAACTTTTAAAAAGGGAGGAAGAAAGGAACTCTGGCTTTTGGAAAATCAATCTCAGGGAGTCAGAGGTATGTGAACCTATGCCTGCGAGTACTCAATACCATGAGCTGCAATTCCAAGCCTGAAAATACCACCAACTGGCTCATCTCATAATGGGTTCCCCTCAGTAACATGGTTTCCTCTATGATTTGTTTAGGAAGAAATAAGGAGCAAATCCAAGATCTGTGCCAATGTGTTTTGTGGAGCTGGCCGGGAATGTGCAGTCACAGAGAAGGGAGATCCCACCTGCCTCTGCATCGAGGTAGGTCCTGGGGGCAGGAACCAGAGGGCTGTGGGCAAAGCCAGTCCAAGGATGCGACTACTACTGACTCCGTCATCTCCATGAGAGCACAATTTGTCACTGGCAAAAGTGTAGAATTTTCTCTCCTGGGATTAGAAGTTTAGCTATGTAAGATTTTTTAAATTATAAAACTAATTCCTATTTATGGTGTAGGCATTCATACAGACATAAAATTAACAATCTTTCCTTATTCTCCTCTAATCCCATTCATCTGTGGTAACTGGTATTGACAACTTGGTATATATTGTTCCAAGTTTTTTTTCTCTATGCTAATATAAACATAATCCCTGTTTTATGCACAATATATAATATGATCGCTATTTTATACAAAAATGAGATTATAGACCAACCTGTACCTTGACCACACAGATTTTTCAGCAAATAAATACACCCAACTTAGCCTCCAAATTCAAGACCCTGATACATTACTCCCAAAAGGAAAGTCTCCCACCTTGGAATCTCTTTGCCCCAGGAGGTCCTCACTGGGCACATCCTGGCCACAGGATGGTGACATGAGCCCAGGTTAGGGTAGATCTGGAAACCTGATGCCTACTCTCAGTTCAGCCATGTACAGTTGTATGATTTTGAGGGAACTGATTCCCACGAATGCCACGAAGAAGCAGCATGTGTTTGGTTTTGGTCAGCACACAGCACACAGTAGGCATTCCGTAGTAAATAGGAAATAATGGCTGAACGAATAAGGAAAGTTTGTTTTTCTGGGCTTTAGTATCTTAGTCTATAAATTGGAGGAATGGGCTTTAGGTCCAATGTTTTGTTTCTTTTTACCACATCTACTCTTTTTTGTTTGTTTTTCATTAAGTTTATTGGTACATTTTAGTTATACATAATGATCCCATTCATCATAGGGAATTTGCACCTATACATGACACATTTTGATTCTTTATTCCCATTTTCCTATCCTCCCATCAACCCCTCTTCCCCTCCTTATTTTCAAAAGCTTTGCTTCCTTTTCTCGTTTCTTTTCCTTTTCCTTCCTTTCCTCCACCCCACCCTAGTCTCCCTACCCATTTGAACATCTACTTTTTCTTTTGTCTTTTCCTTTCTTCTCTTTTCTTTTTCTTTCATCTGATTTGGCCCTCCCAATCTTAAAACCAGAGCAGACATAGGCAGGAGTTGAATACTGAATGATAGCAAATGCCTGTTTCCACGATTTAGCCATCCTTCTCTTGCCCTTTTCGATAATACTGCATTTAATACCACTCAGTGAGGTTTTGACCCTTGAGATGTTTGTATTGCTTTCTATTGTTTCCTTTCCCAAAAAACAAATGTTCTTTGTTTTGTTTTTTTTTTAGTAGGTTTCTTTATTAGATCTGAGATTAACTTGCTTTCCCTTTCTTTTTCCCATTTGTAAAAGCCACAAAAATCTAAAGAAACTGAGCTTGCCTATGATCTTGGCCATATCAACTACAGCCAAAGCCAAATTTAGTTGACAAATGAACTTTATTTCATATTCCTGCCTATAACTATTTTCTGCAGCTCTTCACCCTCACCTATAGCCTCATAATAGCAGTTGTGAAATTAGAAAGAAAATAAAATGGCTCCCAAACACTAAAAGAAAAAAAATGTGTATAAGTAGGCCCCAGAAGAATTTAGAGTATGCGTGTGTGTGTGTGTGTGTGTGTACCCCTGACTACACAAACATCCTCCTTTGGATCTATTTCAGCAATGCAAACCTCACAAGAGGCCTGTGTGTGGCAGTAACGGCAAGACCTACCTCAACCACTGTGAGTTGCATCGAGATGCCTGCCTCACTGGATCCAAAATTCAGGTTGATTATGATGGGCACTGCAAAGGTAAGACATACCATCACCACTGCATGGCAGCTCCAGGCCTGGGAGACAGGGAACAGAGCAGTGGACCACCACAGGACCACATGACTTTCCCACTGTATGAAATCTAAAATCCCAGGGGCCCTCCATGCATAGGAGGAGTGTGAGACCAGGAGTACAGTTCAGTAACCCTAAAATGTCTAAAGGGTAAAGAGAATATCTTAGACCTTAGAAAAAGGAAAAGTGCCAGGAGTGGTGGCATATGCCTGTAATCCCAACATTCTGGGGAGCTGAGGCAGGAAAACTGCAAGTTTGAGCCCTGCTTGGGCAACTTAGCAACTTGAAAGACCTTATCTCAAAATAAAAATAAGAAAAAGGACTGCACATATAGTTTAGTGTGAAGATACTAGGTTCAGTCCCCAGTATTCAAAAGAAGAAAAAAATTAAAAACATTAAAGGAAAGAAGGAAAAAAAAAAAAGATTGAAGACAAAATGATAAAAAACTACCCACGGGCCCCTTTGTTAAGGATGTCTTTAATCCTAGAAATGTGCAGGTATTTTTCTGTTTTTTCACTTTGCATTACACATTTTCGTTTTCTATCTTGCAGAGAAGAAATCTGTAACTCCATCTGCCAGTCCAGGTGAGTCCCTGGCTTTTCCTAAAGTGTCTATGTATCTTAGGGGGATTCTTTTTGAAATGGAAATCCCTGTTAAGCTCGCAAGATTTTCATGTGTCAGAACTTGTGATCCCAGACCAGCCGCTCACAATGCAAGAAAATGGCAAATCTGCATGTTTAGGTGCTTGCTAGCTAAAGCAGCTGGTGGGGCAGTGTGTTAGCTGCTCTCCATTCCTGCTGAGCAGTGGCTACACTGCAAGGACAGGAAGCCAGAGTCCTTCCTTCTTTGCCCTGTAAGCCTCAGGTTACCGGCCCAGAAGTACCAGGAGGCCCAACTCCTCTGAGAAGGGTAACTGGATGTGCTAATAGGGCTTTTCCGGTTTGCTATTAATACAGATTAAAATCTCATCATGATCTGTAGATACAGACCCCTTTCTTTGCCAAGTACTTTCCTCCCACCTCACTGCATCCCACTAAGGGAGACCTCACTGTAATCACCTTACAGAGGAGGAAATGAAGGCTGCAAGAGATCACATCACACAGCTGGGAAGGGCAGAGTAAGAAAGAATATCCATGTGTCCATTCCCACACTCCAGTGTGTGTTGTCTTCCAGGAATTTCCTTCTGCCAAATGCCCCTCTACTCTGCTCCCCATCCACCTGACTCTCAGTCCCACCTGTGGCTTCCACTCAGCTCACAACAGCTTCGTGGAGCAGAGCTGTGGCACAGCCCTTTCTTGGCCATATTTTCCATTGCGTATAATAGAGGATGGTGTTAGTGGTATAAAATTTTAGATGGGAGAAAGTTTGGTAGACCTAGTTGGTGAGAAAGGAGGAAAAACCAGAAATGTGGTGACCTAAAGAATTGTAATGCTGTCATTCATTCGTGTGTTATCTCTGCTCATCTTGGAGCCAGCACAGCTGCTTTAGTACTTGATTTTTTTTTTTCACCTCATCTTCCTGAAGTTAATGAAAATGTTCTGTATTTTGCTGCCCTGTGTTTTTCTGACTTAAGCAACAGAATCTCTCTGTTTCAACATTCTCAATCTTCATAAATGTTCAAGAGACATGAATTTGACTCCTGGGTTAGACACCTCCCAATTGTGTACTCAGGATGTGATCATCTCGTGTCCCCTGGGTGCAGTGAAGGCTGAATCTGATGACTTATGCAGTGCCCAGGCCCTGAGCCCCACGGGTAATGGGTGCCAGATGACACTGAGGCCCTCCCCTCCCCACCCAGCTGACGTGCTTCCCTTTTCCTGCAGTCGTTTGCTATCAGGCCAACCGAGATGAGCTCCGGCATCGCATCATCCAGTGGTTGGAGGCTGAGATCATCCCAGATGGCTGGTTCTCTAAAGGCAGCAACTACAGTGAAATCCTAGACAAGTACTTTAAGGTAATCAAAGTCAGGGTCAAGACTGTTCAGTCCCAGAGAAGCGGGAACTTCCTCCTTCATTGCCTCACCACGACGAGACAACACACACCCGCTTAGAGTCCTGCATTTTATCGTAGATCATTCTGCGAAGCTGTGACCCACCTTGCTTGGTGGGAGCCCAGCAGTCAATCTTGGAACACAACCCACTTCTGCTGCTCCTGTTGGGCAGTGAAACCACAGATGTCTTGAGAAGCTGGCAGGAAGAATACAGCCGTGCTCTATCCCTTACCTCATGTGCCACTTTACAGAGCTGGCTGCTGATGCAAAGTATCTTCTAGTCTCACCCAGTCCCACTTGCTTCAGCCTCTTTCCTGCCCACTTTGCCACTTCTCTAAGTCACTGTATTGACCTCCCACAGCCTGCAGAGCTTCCCCGTCAGCAAGAGCCCATTTGAAGAGTCTGGCATTTTAAGGGTTCAGAGATTCTCTGTGAGCCTACACAGTGCTGTTGCTCATCCTGTCTAGTGGAAGAGACAGTGTTCCAATTAAACCAGGAGAGATGCTGCTTTCAAACAGGAAAATAAGGGAGGAAATGGTATGAGATTTCTCTTAAAGCTTAGAGTCATAGGAGAAGCAGTTGAGGGCACCCTTCAGGGTGATTGACAAGAACACACACACATACATAGGAACATCACACTCAGATAAGCATGTCGCACTCAGAAGTACAGACACATCAACACAGTCACACGCACAACAGGCCGAGACATGTCACACACAGAGACATCTACACACATGCTTTCTGGTACCTACTTTCCCATCAGTCCCCCGCCATTTCCAGACACACATCTCCAGACCTGTGCCTTGGATGCCTGCGTATCCTGAGACCAAGCTCCCCCTCAACTTCCCCCTGGGGTCTGCTGTCCCAGGCCCTAGACAGCCAGGACTCTGGGAGAGCTTCAGACACCGGAGGGGCTTCTTGGGAGCCCCAAGGTCTCTCCATACTCTCAACACCAGTCTATCCAGTCTGTGAATCCATCTTTCTAACTAGCGTTATTGACTCCACAGATGGAGAAATACTGGGTTGGGGTAAGATGAATATTTGACTGCTTAAGACTTCTCTTTATGCTGTTATTTTTAAATAAATTTCCTTTCCTCTGTGGCAGAGATGAAATCTCTGTAGATTCCACATTTTGGAGAGGACACTTGGATGAGAAAGCACAGCCCTGCTCACTCTGTCCTCTGTCTCAGTCACTCCCGCAGGACAACTCTTGCCGAAGGGTGGTTTCTCTTCTACTGAAAAACACACCCTTTTGCTGAGCAGGAGTTGAACAGGAACAAAATGTAACAACACGATTTTATGAAGTCAAGTGTGCGGAACCTGGAGGGCCTGTTGTGAATAGGGACTTGTCCCTGTGATTAGAGCATGGAGCTATGAGTCCACTTGGGACCTTGTGACCATTTGTAGCAGTCATGTGGTGGCACTCGGCTTTGGGCATGTCTGACACCTGCTATAAGACTTGATTCCAGGTGCCCAGGCCTCCTCCTCTCCCAACAATAGCTATTTTAGGCTCCTGGCTGCAAACCACACAGCACCTTGAAAAAGAAGCTTCTCTTGAGGGCATTCTCCCAGATCAGAAAGTGTGGGCACAACTGACAAATACAGAGTTCTTCCCAGACTCTGTGGCAGTATCTTCCAGGAGCAAATTGCACTTTCCCTTGATTGATAATCGCCAGCGGCCTGCATGCTCCTCTCTTCTCAGGACAGCTCCTGTGTAGTAGAGCCTGCGGTGAGAGCTGAGCTCCCAGGAGACTTCCTGAACTACCTGGTGACTTGTTCTCCAGCCAAAGACATTTCTCACACCAAAATAGTGGGAAAACAGAGTGAATATGGCCAAAATCTGCCTTTCACCTCAGCCAGTGACTCAGGCAGTATTTCTTAGGTGAAAACAGAATGAAGAAGAAAAGACCCTGGTGGGAGGAGCCTTGCATGGCACACCAGGTAGGAGACTCCTGGAGACCAGGCTGATGCTGGAGCCAGCCCTGTGTCTGGTGTCAGCTATTCCATTGTCCAGCTACTGTGTGTGAGTGAGTGCCAGGTTCATCCCATCTCTGAACAACCTCCAGATTTAAAATAATGAGCAGCAAGCCTGGATCTCCAACCATCCTCATGTCTGCCTTTCCACAACCCTGCAGGTATCCAGAAGGAAAGAAAGCATTGTCTCAGATACAGAGCTGGGAGGGAGGAGAGGAGTACAGCGTGGCTGTGTCTTTGTGACTGGCTGGTTGAAAAGAGACTGAGTGAGTGAGGCTGGATCATGGTCCAAGATCAAGACCTCACAGGCATTTCCTGCTATTTCTGGGGCGGGTACCAGACTTCTGTGCTTCTGTGAATTTGACACAAGAGATCTACCCTGGGGAGCCCCTCCTAAAATAAGACCGCAGAAGAGCCACAATGTCCCCTCAACTTCCAGCCTGCATTCAAACCCACTGATGTTAGAAGTGTGCACACACAGCACTGCCTTTGTGAGCCTCCTGGTTGGCAAAATTCAGGATGCCCACGGGCCCTCCATAGAGGGTCTGCAGCCAGGGCAGGACTAAACCCCCTTCTATACTCTGTTATGAGGCCCTGGTGATACTGGGGTCTCAGGGTTGTTTCTCTTGGCCCTAACATGTTTGGAATCAAGAAAATCCTTTGTTCCTAGAATGCCCGCTGGCCAAGCTGATTTAATTACTCTCTGGGTTAATTAAACCAAGACCTCACAAGGTAAACTATAGGAAAGTTTCCTTGGGGAAAATGTACAGTGAATACAGAGTATCTGAAACTAGTTTCTGGGAATTAGGATGAGAATGGTAAACATGTAATAGCCAATGTCTTTTCCTTTCCTGGTATTAGTCTCTAATAAATATTAATAAGAACCCCTAAGGAGACCACAGCACAGGGCAGAGGGATGGGGACTCTGTACCATCCCTGCCACAGCATACCGACTTGGGGCCTGTGCCTGTGAATTCTCACTCGTGGGTTCCAAGTATCAGTGTGACACTTAAGACCTGAGTTAAGTACAGGGAGGCTGGAAATCAAATAGCAAGATAAAGGTTGTATGATTCCCAAAGGGAGCTTGGAAGGTCACTTGCATTGCTGCTCCTTATTAGAAGCACACATTCTGGGCTTCCTGAGGTTCTGGCTTGAAGCTTGTGAATTTATACTCTTGTTACATGTGCATGAGGGTTTGCACATGGGCGGGTCGGAACCCAAGGGTAGGGATGAGAGTGTCTGCAGGACTGTATCAGGAACAGACCACAGCATGCTCTCAGGTACCCCGGGCCTCCAGGTAATGCAGGCCTCCATCCAGACTGCACCTCCCCATCAGGCTCAGGACTGACGGACCCTGTGCCCGGAGCTTTGACTCACTCATCTCAGGGTACCGGTAACTTCTTTAGATGCTCAGCAACTACTGCCTTGGTTGCTCAGCTCCTGGAGGCCAGGCCAGAGAATGCTGCAACATGTCAAGAATGGGGTGAGCTGGCAGGGTGGGAGTGGAATGGAGGTTTTATGACACATTGTTGAGAAATCTTTTAACCCCCTTCGTAGAATTTTGATAACGGTGACTCTCGCCTGGACTCCAATGAATTCTTGAAATTTGTGGAGCAGAATGAAACCGCCATCAACATCACCACCTATGCAGACCAGGAGAACAACAAGCTGCTGAGGTGAGACAGTGGGGTCAGGGAGGGGACGGTGAAAGGCCGCGTGGGAGAAGGGTTTGAGCCCCTCTTCCTGCTATAGAACCACCATTGCCAATGTGAAATAATGGAGAAAAATACAGATTCTGCTTATTCTATGCTCTGAACATTATAAACGAATATATCATGCAGCACTTATTCTGATTAAGTAGTTATTGCTTTTGGCCAAAACATTCAAGGAAGAAAAGATGTAGTTTTAAAATAACGGATCAGAGTCACATCAGAATAAAATTATTTCTGAGTGTTGTAGGTGATGTTTTATTGGTTGATTTTTCTGAAGGAATGTATTAGTCCATTACCAAGTAGATCTAAAATAGCTTCAGTTCTGATTCTAAGGTAATTGGTGTGGTCTCACACCACTTTTCTAACTGTTACAAATGTATGTCATCTCCTTTTCTGGTATTAGTCTAGGATAAATATTAGTAAGAATTAACCCCTAAGCAACTACTGGTGTGGTCCCAGTTTGTTGATAGAATTAAAAATAGGAAAGGAAGTACAAAGAACAGCTTCTAGAATTCTTCCTAACTCTAGCCCATGACCTTAGGGTATAGGATCTGTAAATCCTTCATATTTTGATGACTTGAATTTAGATAATTTTTATGATTTCAACATTTGACCTTGTAGCATCTCAGGGAAGGAACGCTTTTTGTCCTCCCTTTACAAATAAGAAAATGAGCTGAGAAAGCTGAATATCTGGCTCTAGACCATTTGATTAGTAAAAAATTGAGCCAAGGCCCAAATCCAAGTCAAGGAGCCACTGATGGTGCTAAGGGTTGATAGATCTTTTCTGGAAGATCTCTTTCTGGAATAGTGATAATAGTGATTCTTGCTTCAATTCCATATTCATTCAAATCCCACACTCCTTTCATAGCATCTGTCATATCTTGTGTTTTGATTTGTCTGGTTCACTCGATTTGACAGTTGTACTATGGGAAAGTTGATCACTAGAGAAAGGTGTGCAGGTAGGAAAAGCGTTTGTCAGTCAAGGTGGACAAAGCTGTTCACAAAACGTTCATCATGGGGGAACATTTGAACAGCTTAGTGATACTGACATCTAGCTTAATAATGTGATCATTATAGATGCTCAGGGGAGTCAAGATGGATAATGGTTGCAGCAGATCAATGTCAAGGGAAACGTTTCCAAAAAGCAGTCGTTTTCTTGGCCTCTGGGAGGACCCAGGTATATCTAAGTCTGATGTTTCCTTTCTCCAGTGAGAAGCTGAGGTCTGACTGACACATTTCTCCCCTATTTTATTTCAGAGGACTCTGTGTTGATGCTCTCATTGAACTGTCTGATGAAAATGCTGATTGGAAACTCAGCTTCCAAGAGTTCCTCAAGTGCCTCAATCCATCCTTCAACCCTCCTGAGAAAAGTAAGCTTAACCTAGAAACCGAAAGTTGTCAGGGATGGAGGTACTAGTGGGGAGCAAAATGGAGAGGTTTGGTGGGATTCTGTGGGGCTGGCTGAAAAAATCTGCCTGCACGGCTCTAGACTGAGCACCCAGTCCATCTACTCCATGGTGAAGCTAAGGCCCAAGAGTCTTTATTTTGATGGGAGCATCTGCTTCGCCATGGTTCCTCTGGCAGGCAGACATCCTTGCCTTTGCCTCAGAAATGGGGACAGTGCACACTGTTTCAGCCTTACAGCGAAACTGTTGCCCTTTCTGGTCTAACAGAGTGTGCCCTGGAGGATGAAACATATGCAGATGGTGCTGAGACTGAGGTGGACTGCAACCGCTGTGTCTGTGCCTGTGGAAACTGGGTCTGCACAGCCATGACCTGCGACGGTGAGCTGCACCTCCGACGGAAAAAAGGGACAGTGTCAAGAGCCGGCCTGGGGATGACAGGGAAGAGGGCACTACCTGGGAACACAGAACCCAGGGAGCACAAGCTGGGCCTAGACTTTCAGTGTCAAGGCTGCTAGGGGACGCTTGTAAGGCAAAGTGCTTGTCCCAGATGCACTGCATTTCAAAATTACTCCAGAGACTTCAAACAGGAGAGGATTAAGAGGAACAAGAATAAATGTTGCATTCAGACTGGAATGATGATAACTGGGAAAGCAAACTGTGATTTAGTGAGAACTCTGTGCCAGGGCCTCTTTTAAGCACTTTATATAGTATCCGACTAAGTGGCAAAGCACTTGGTCATTGTGACATTTAGGAAATACTGAGTATAAAAGACTCAGGTGGTTGGAAGACAGAATGGGTCTACCTTGCCATACCCAGCAGAAAAAAAGATAAATATCTGTGAACACTCTGTACTCTAAAGGAATTCGGCAGACTTATAAAGCAAACAAAAACTAAATGTTGAGATAGGTGACAAGGACTGGCTGGGTTGGGGAGTAAAGACATCAGAGAGACTTTGGGGTACAGGACAGAAGCTAAGGGGTATCTCGGTAGTCATTTGGGTCCCGGGCTACACTGATGCCAAAGATCAAGCAAAACTTAAACCAGACCACATACTCAGTAGCTACTTGCAGCCACTAGAGGATATCTTAGAACAGTGGCCCAACCTGCCTCAACCAGGAATATTTGTCTTCTCCAGGTTCCCTCCAGTGCCCGTGCACATCTAGCTGCTCCTGTTTTGGCTTCATAAAAGTATCCCTCTATTTCTGAGACACAGTAGAGGTGTGTAGCTGGTTGACAGAATCCTAAGCGTGATCATCTGCATAGTGATACATCAGCCAATAACGTGCACCAAATAGAACCCAAATTCTCACCCCATGGGACATTGCCTGTTTCTCTTACCACACAGCTCTGGACTTTCCATCCTCCTTCCTTCTCTCCTTTCTCCTTCCCTCCTCCCAAGAAGGCTGAAGTTCAAAGCTCTGTATGTATACAAAGAGTGACCCAGGGGCTGAGGGCGTAGCTCTCTGGCAAAGTGCTTACCTAGTATGGTTGAGGCCCTAGGTTCTAACTCCAACACTGAAAATAAAAAGTAATGACTCAGATGGTGGTACCCTGGGGGCCTCAGCACATCTTGGCATGTAGATCTTGGATTTAAGAGGAAATTATAGAGGCTTGTGCCTGAAAGCAGTCTAGGCTTAGACCAGAGATCCCAAAGGGAACAAGCACCTGAGGTCTGCAGCCAGATGGAGCCTGGGCCAAGGGAAACTGTTGTGGGGAACAGATTGATGCCAATGTCCAGTCTTTGCTAATGGCAAGTATTATGTTCAATAAACGTAGAGCATCCTAGGCTCCGTCCCAACTCTACTGAATTAGAATCTGCAAAAAGAACAGCTGCAGAACCTGTGTAATTTTAGTTGTATTTTTGTGCACGTCTGGGAAACATTGCTAGATGCCGTGGTTATCAACCCTGGCCACATATCAGAGGCACCAAGAGACCCTTTTTTAAAAAAATAGGTGCGCAGGCCCCAACTGACATCAATTAAACCAGACTCTCCAAAGGAGAAAGCTAGGCAATTCTGTTTGTTTGTTTGCAGGGTGCAAGATCAAAGCCAGGGCTTTGCACGTGCTATGCAAGTGCTCTGTGACTGAGCTACATCCTGAGCAGGAATTTCATTTTAAAATGTTCTCCAGGACATTTTGGGGTCATGTAAATGGTGGCGTATCACTGTCCCAGGGGAACTGCCTGAGCCAGGACACAGATTCTCGGCATAGCTTTTGCTACAGGGCCAGCCTATGGCATAGATGTGCTGAGCAGTTGAAGGAGACACTAGGAACAGGCCAGAGAAGAGTCAGGGCAGACTGCTTGTTCAGTCTGTTACCTTGGGGTATCAGCTGCATGGACGTCTTCATGCCTTTATACTCAGAGAAATGCAGATGATGTTCTCCTTCCACAGGTTAAATAAAGATGAATTGAGAATGTATAAGGCTAAGCTGGGTGGGTAACCCTTGGCTTACCACAGCCAGCACTGCTCTGAGCTTTGGTTCTTCTCACAGGAAAGAATCAGAAAGGGGCCCAGACCCAAACAGAGGAAGAGATGACCCGATATGTCCAGGAGATTCAAAAGCACCAGGTGAGTGACAGACACCTTGCTGGTTCAGCTGCTGCTGCCAACAGGCTCTTACATGACTCAGACACTTCCAAGGTCCAGGAAACCAAGGAGATATACTTTGTTCAATACAGTAGGTCCTGAGACATAGAACCTTGATAATATAGATTATCAAGCCACAATACGGACAGTTTCCTAATAAGAGTCCTCTAGCCCCACAGTTTCCAGCAGATATAGGATACAGCTTGGTGAGTGACTGCGTTAGTGAGATGGTAATTTGCAAATGAGCATGATCTAAAGAAATATCAGTGTTAATGTTTCCTGTTGTTACCAGTACCCAAACTCGAAGGTTATGCACTCCTTAAGAGCAGGCTCCATAACTTGCTTGTGATTGTACCCTTGCATGTGGTATGGGGCCGGTTACACAGTCTGTGCTCAGTGGGGGTGAAATGAAGCACAGTGAAAAGAATTCAATAAAATACCCATCTGGCTAGAAAATAGCTTGTGATTCACAAAGATTCTCCTCCTAGAGGCTCAGGAAGATTGAGAATTGTTCTGCGTTTTTTATGTCATTTAATTGAATGCCTCCTTGAGGAAAGGTTTCTTAGCAGGATACTGATCAATGGACACTTTGTGGCAGTATCAGACCCTACTCCTAGCCACTGCCTTGACATGTAGCGTTTACATGATATTAGACCTTATATTACATACCCATACACCAGGTCTTGTAATAAAGCTTTCTCCCTGGAATACAGGTTTTCAGGGTATATAATGATCACAAGAGCTGCTGATCTACTGATATGAAATATTTGACAATTATTATTAATTATTGCTCATATTATATACACTTTGTCATCAATGATCATGTAGAAATCTCAGATGTTTAAGCAGAAGCTTCTAGTCGCTTGTGTCACCAGTCTTGAGTGTCCAAATGAGCACAACCCCATAAAAGGGGGGAGGGGGAATTTCATAGGAATTTCTTTCATTGAAGGTAGAAAAATTATACCAGAGCGACAGTGATAGTGAATTCCAACAGATTTATCTGTCTTACAGAGTTCACTCAGAAGTAGGCGCTGAGGCAGGGAATCAAGTAGAGAGAGTACATGGGAGCCAGTCCCAGGAATCAGCAGGAGAGGAATAGGGAAAATGTGTCCAGGAAGGAAGCAGTAAAGGGCGTGTTCAAGCGTGGTAACAGCATGGACACACAGGACTTAATCTTGTGGGGAATTCTGGGAACAGAGTTACTATGCCAGGCACTGTTGTAAAAAGTCCTTCATAACCCTTGTATTGCAGTTGAAACACAGGAGGTTTCACAATATGCCCAAAGTCACCAGAAAGTAGCACAGCTAAATCCAGGCTGAAGCAGTCTGCTTGTGGAACCTGCTGGCCTTCATTCTCTGGGTCTTGTTAGAGTCACAGCATCTCATAAATTTCCATTTAGTGCCCCTTTCTTTATTTTTAAAATGGAGGTGACCAGATCTGATCAGTTAGTTTCATAGGAGTCCACACAGGATCACTTCTTAATTTAGGAAACAGCGCCTGTGCCACCACGTCATGAAAAGAATGTGGTCCTTGCCCCCTGAGTTGTTCAGCATCCACAGAGGAGCTAGAGAAGTAAACAACAAATTCAGCCTAAGCATGCGTCTGTCAGAGCATCATACTGTTAAATATTTCCATCATGATGATTTTCTTTTGCATCTCAAAGGAAACCGCTGAAAAGACCAAGAGGGTGAGCACCAAAGAAATCTAAGAGGCAGGCACATAGGAAGACCGTCGGAAGCGCAGCACCTTCTCTTCTACTTCAGTGCTGAGTCCAGTATACCAAGTGTCTGCTACAACCGCCAAATCACCAGTATTTGCTTGTATAGCAACACATTTTATCTTGTTTATTTGTTTTGCAATAAAGGAAATGGGCATGGCTGGCTAGGAGGGGATGGGCCATAGCCTCCATTTCTAGGAGAGCTGTGAGAGAAACTATATATGGTGCTCTGGGGCTGGAAGCAAGTACGGAAACTGCATCAGGTTGGGAGAGGGAAGACCCAGAGCTGAAGCCTCTTTGAGGTCACGGCAGCTATGTGTGCTGCAGGGAGTGAATGCGATGTCAGAGAGGACTGGGCGGGAAGGCTCAGACCCAGAGCTGAAGCCTCTCTGAGGTCCTGGACCACATTCTGCTTCCGGCCCTGTTGACACCGCTGTCAGTATGACATGTCCAGCATCTCTGCTTCTCCTCTTGGTCCCAGCCACTTCCTCTAAACACAGCCATCCTGCTAGTGACCCATGCCCCTCAGACTTGGATGGAGTTTCCGGGAGTGTGCCCGAATGATGCAGATACTTGTATACTTTGAGCCCAGTAGAGACCTAACCAAATTTTTAAATACATTTTACCAAAGGTGCTACTTCTCTGTAAACTTCTTTTTCTTTTTTGGAAGTTGACTTCATTTTTCAATTATTATCATTATATTGTTGTTTTATATTTTATTTTCTTGACTAGGTATTAAGCATTTGTAATTATTTTTCAGTAGTTCTACCTTTTCTGAGGTGAAGGAGTTTGGAGTTCTTCCTGGTGCAAGGACCTCTGTAATCCAGACACCCCTGACCCTGCCACAGACCAGACTAGATGCAGCCCTAAGTTGGTCCCTCGGTTTCCAGCAGGTCCACTGTGTGCCAAGGCAGTAGGGAGGCCTCAGACAAAAGCCAGGGGAAGAGGAAGCATCTTCATATAAAACTTACAAGATTCAAAAAGTTAAATTGTGTTCTTTTACTGTGAGAAGATCAGGCCAATCACCGTTTCGAAGGATAGAGGCTTAGCATATTCCAGCCTACCAACACGCTCATTGCTCTACCAGTAACATTAGCAGAGTGATTTTGATCCTATTTCTTGCAATTTCTGGGCCCCAGTTTCCTCAGTGAGTGGTTAAGAATGCATTAAGCTTTTGATTTGATAAATTCTAAATTTTGTGATTCTGCCAGTTGTCTAGAGAACAACAGGTTCCTGTGATTTTCCTCCTTCTCCTTAGGATAAATGAAACTTTATTATAACAAAGAAAAGTCAGCCAAAAATCAAGATAGCCAAGTTTGACCTCAGTCTGAATAAGCCTTACAGTTTGTGCTGATAGTTGAGGCCTTCCTGGGAAAGCTGGCCCAAAAAGGACAAGAGAACCACCCTGCTAGTCTTCAGCTGTGCATATCATGTGCAACCTCTTGTTGGAGTCAGAAGGACCTTTCCCTCTAGAGTTGAGGCCCAAAGAAGGTTTCAAATTCAAGAGGAGTAAACAATGGAGATTGAGCCTTACAGCTAAGCCGTGGACAAGTCAGTTATTTGCAGTTATGCTTGCGTCTTTTGGCTCCTAATTATTAAACCTCCTCAATTACCATATTTCAGATACATTTGGCATAACGAAAAGCAAAAACTGTACCTCATTTAGAAAAATCAAGTTACAGACCCTCAGAGAAAAGATATTCAGATAGTACTGCACAGGCAACAGAGAACTTTGTGCCAGCAAAGGAACTCCTAGTTTTCCTGGTTCTCATTTGAAAGGAAAAAATCCCACTTTGCTTAGTTAGAATTCTGAACTTTTATGTGTCACCCCAATTTTAAAAAGCTCTCTTTGAACTTCATGTGTGCAGTCTGAAATGCAGCTCCCTGTCCAAGTGCCTTGGAGATCCCACAGCAGCATGCCTTAATCAAAGGAAGTTTTGCCAGCTCTTGGACACAATGGGAGAGGGCAAGAGTACCAGTTTGTTTAAAGCAAGATGCCAGTGTTTCTTCACTGGTCACATTTAGAGCAGTGATTGCCGTCCAAGACTCTGCCCACTCTGCAGCAGTCAATTCCCAGGAGCGAGCCACGTTTCTCGAGTCTGCCGCTTCTGTATAAATAGGGCAGCTGTTGTCTGCACCGCAGAATTGTGTGATCTGAGGGCCATTTGTGGAAAGCTGCTAATTAATAGCCTGCCTAGTTTGGGGAGTCTTGCATAGAGCTTTGTGTGGAGCAGATGGGGAGGATTAAGTCAGGTTCAGTTCCTTTAGCCTTCGAAAAACATATAGGACGTAAACTGCAAGCTTCCCGGACTTCCTCTGTGTGTGTGGTTTTACAGTGTCTGTTGAAATCCAGGGTCCATGGAAACCCATGTTCCATAACTCTGGATGCTATGCTGTTTTTTGAAAAACAGTGTTCCTCCACCTGCTGATAAGCGCATCTGAACCAGTCTGAATGTCTTTCCTTTACACATATGGTTTAAATAGTCAAAACTTCAGGAAGCAATTTGAATAGGGTTCTATGGCCTGTGTGTTTGTGAAAATGTATTTGTACTCAGTAGGCTTCTGTATTGCATTTAACTTGTTTTTGTAATTTCTGATTTTTTTCCCTTTTGGTTACTATTGATAAATAAAGTAAGTCTTTTATTGGTTTTCTCCCGCCTCCAATTAAGACAAAATAAATGTAAGACATTAAACATTCACTTTGTCAAGGTGGGTTTGAGTTTCAGGAGCCTTAAAAGGGGGTGGAAGAGTTTCTCCTGCAATCAGTTTCCTTAAAGGATCGCAGAGGGTGGTTCTGGGGCAGGACATGCTGAGAAGTTAGTGGGAAGTGCCTTGGCCCGGCCCACCAGGCTGCTATAACAAAATAGCTCACGTGTCATTTACTTTTCTTTTCTTTTTCGATCCCGGAGATCAAACTTGGCAGAACCACTGAGCTAAATCCCCAGCCCTCACCCTTGTCATTTATAAACAGTTTGTTCCTCACAGACTGGAGGTTGTGAGGTCTAAAATCGAGGCACCAGTTGCTTTTAGCTTTCAAGAAGGTGCCTTCTTGCTACATCTTCACGTGGCAAAGGGTGAACAAACTCTCCCAGACACTAATTACACAGATTACTGTATGAAAATCAGTGGAGTAAACCACAAGGTGAATCTCATTCTGCAGGTGTTCCCAGTTCTCAAATGCTCCTTGTTTATACCTTTGTGACAACCTGAGTCATACCATCCGTTATGTGTCAATACATTCAACTACCTACTCAGAGGATCCTGTCAAGATTCAGATACACAACTAGTGAAACTGGGGTTACATGCACTGATGATAGATGAGACTTTGAAAGTCCAAATAGATGAAGGGACATGTAGAATTTAACAAACAGTTTTTGAGTCTTATGTGTCAGGCACTGGGAAGGGGACTATGATTAAACTCAGCCCTTTCTCTCAGGAAGTAGGTCAGCACTCTGTGTGATATCTTGTGATCATACTATAACAAAGATAAAAGGGGCCAGGGATTTGGCTCAGTGGTTTTGCTACCTGCCTCACAAGTGAAAGGGCCTGAGTTCAATCCCTAGTATAAAAATAATAATAATAATAATAATAATAATAGACAAGGGCCTAGTTCCATCCCCCATACAAAAAAAAAAAATCCTACCCATAGAGCTACATTTGTATATAAGTTATATCCCAAAGGAATCAACTGGTATGAATAACTTGAGCAGAAATTAGATGACAGGAAGGAAGAAAACTACTTAGAGAAGCTTTGTATAGGGTTATTTCTTCTACATCATCAGGGCATCATCAACAAAAACCACAGACAGAAAAATGGCACAATGGTCAGATTTATATATGAGAGCTATGCATGTAGAGAACCCAGATAAAAATGGATCTTATCAATAAATCAAAACTGACAAGGAACCACTATCTACATAAAAATAAGCATATATGACTTTTCTGGAAAACAAGTCAAATAAATTTAGGAGGAAGGAAGAGGAAATACACCCTCATGGCTATTGCTGCAACTCACAGGTCTTATCTGACTTCTTATGGCCAGATCAGAAATTTTCATAAATTTGAAATAGGGCCAGTAAAAAGAATGGATTGCCAGGAAAATAATGAAAGATGAGATTGTGAATGAAACGTGATATTTAAACAAGAAATTTGTACAAAATGGTCAAGAAAATGAAATAATGTTTGCAAAGAAAAGGACTTTACCCTCCTTGTTCCTGGTCTGGTTTTAAACACACATGTTAGCAGAATTTGTCCTTTTTCAAGGCACTGGGACAATTGAAAACAGGTTTGCCCCAAAATTCTTCCACCAGATCACAGTCAAAGCTGATGGCAAAAAGTTTTATATCTTTATATATTCTTTATATTTAATAAATTTCATTCTTAATTTCATGTTTTAATATTTCTGAACTGACGTAACTCATTCTTCTTATTCCCATTGATCCTACACTGAGAGACAATGTAAAACAGTTCTTAATAACCAGACTTCTTAGGTTCGAACCTTGGTTCTGCTCCTACTTCTCATGCTTCTGAAAGTTATGAGGCATGATCAAAAACTACAAAGAAGGTTAAAAATGTATTACAACAAAAGACACTTCACCACTTACTCCTCTCAAAATACCTCCCTACATACACACTTCAAACATATGTATCCTAACATTCTTTCCACTTTCTGAAGCAGTTCTGGAAGTTCTTTCTCGTGAGTGCAAAGAACCAGAGGTTGCATGGTGCCACATTTGGTGAATAAGGTAGATGAGAACACCCTGTGATGTTTTTACAAGCCTACCTCTCAGTTGGATGGCACTTGGCAATAGTATATAACATTTTTGATCACCCAACATAAAGACACCCATAAAAAGAAGACTTCCAGGACTGCTTTAAAAAGTGACCAGAAAGCCAGGCATGGTGGTGCATGTTTGTAATCCCAGTACTTGGGAGGCAGAAACATAAGGATTGCCCCAAGTCTGAGGCCATCCGGAGTTATATAATGAATCCAAGGCCAGCCTGAAGTATATAAGGAGGCCCTGTCTCAAAAAAAGCTATAAGTAGAGCCCAGCAGCCAGAGGAGACCAACAGCAGATCCCAAACCTCCGGTTGGCCTGTCCCTTCAGCCCAGTGCACCAGAGGAGCCCAGCCACACAGGTGCCAACACAGCATTGTTCATGCCCCACCCCCTTGAACAAGCGAAAGAGGGCCTAAGGCTCCTTGATGAAAATGGAAGCCCACTGGAAAAGTAAAGAAAATCTGTGATAAAGGCACATCAACCCACCATAGTTGGTAAGTTGGAGGGTCCAGCACCTCACATCAGAACCTAGTCTAACTTCAGGAGAAACACAGCTGGAACCTGCAGAAAAAACCTTGAAGAGTCTGACCCAGCAGGAGGTCAGAGATCTCAATTTGGGCCTTGCAGCCAGAAACCAACCTGAACCTCAGGGGTCAGCTGCTGGCTTACTGAGACTAATTAACTTAGACCTGCACACTCCTGCCCACGCTGTCTATTGTGTCAACAGAGGCACACCCTGAAGGAGACCCGCTATTTCTATTTGTATTTTTTATTTTCAAAGTAATATTTTTCTCTTATCTTTAAACACTTAAATTTTTTTATCTATATCTTTTCTCAAATTTTTCCTTTTTTAATCTTCTTTTTCTTATTTTCTTTTCTTTCTCTCTTACTCTCTCTCCCACCTTGATCTCCATTATTCTTTTTGTTCTTGTTCCTACCCTAATTCAAATTTATTTTTTTCTTTTCCTTTTCTTCTCTCTTTCCTTCTCTCAATTGCCATAAGTTTTAAAAGGAAGTGATTACAGTCTCTAGCCTTCCTATTTATGTTAGTTTGTTCTGTTCTTGGGTATATTTTGTTCTTTCTTCTCTTCTCTTTAACAGCTCCCTAGATTTTGTGTGATCTTCCTGTGTCTTCTGACCTCACTTATAACCTTTCTCTATTCTATCTCTCCCTCCCCAACTCCTTCTAAATCCCCATCCTGAAGGCTATACTGAAGAGTTTATTCACAATAAACATATTTTGGGTTTCCCCCACCAGGAGCCACCATCCCTCCAGCACCAGGAGGGCTGCCTGGGCCCTGATCCACGACGGGAAGGATAGCCACGCCTTCCCCCACCAGGAGCCACCATTGCTCCAGCACCAGGAAGATACTCCCCTACAACACCCCCCCCCCCCACAAACCTCCTGATTGAGCCAGTCTTTGGGCCCACTCTGCAGAGGCAGAGGTGGTCATAGAGGGTATTTTTCTGAGTTCCCAAATTTGAATATCTTTAAAGAAAGGGCATGGGAAACCTGTAGTAGAACGGTGTGGAGTTCAACTGTTCAGAATGTTGGGGAATTCAATCTGGGCCTTGCAGCCCAAGGTCAGTCTGCATCATAGGGTTCAACCATCAGCTAACTGAGATCAAGGGTCTTGAGTCCTAGCTCTGTCTGAGCCCCCATCCTAAATGGTAAATGTACTATATTGAAAAGTTTGTTCACTGCAGACATGTTTTTGGACTGCTGCTTGATTTCAATTTAATTCAAATGGTTTAAGGGTGATAGACTAGTGACTACCACAGGCGGTCAGTTTCCAAGTTGTGCTTGATCACAATGTGTTACTGATTGTATCAGTTGGGATAAAGGATTGTGGTTGATTTGATGAGCTGTTTTCTCTGATGTTATACAGATGAGAATGTCTGTGGGTCGTTAGAGACCCAGAAGCTAGGACGCAACTATATCAGGAAGATTTGGGTGAAAACCCAGAGATTAAACCAAGGACAGCCCAACAACAAAAATAAAAATGAGAAAACACTTAAGCAAGACACAAAGACAGACTTCCAGTTCACCAATGGCAAGCAGTAGAACAAATGAGGATGAAAAGGCCTATAGTGAACCACCAGGACACCCTGAACTCAAAGCACAGGAAGTAACAATTACCATAGAGATGGTGAGCAAAATGAAAGTCATGATCCAAGACTCTAGAACAGAAACTGACAAAAAAATAGATGAGCTCAGCACCATGATAGAAGCCATGAAGGCCCAGCATAAGAAAGAAATGGACACAATAAAAGCCCAACATAGTAAAGAAATGGAATCCATAAAACAGATTCAAACAGATATATCCAGGAGATTAAACACTCCATTGAAAGTGTACACAACAGAATAAAAGAATGTGAAGATAGACTCTCAGATATAGAAGATAAGATTGCAGTCAGTGACCGTGAAAAGAGAGGTGAGAAATCAATCCAGCAACTCCTAGATGATACAAAGAAGAATAACAAGACTGATAGGAATCCATGAAGTAGCAGAAGAAAATACAAATGACTTTAAAAAGCTGTTCACAAAGAAAAAAAATGACAGAAAATTTCCCAAACAGAGGGGAAGAATTTGACATTCAGATAAGTGAGGCATATAGGGCACCAACAATAAAAAAAAAATCTACACCTAGACATATAATAATCAAGATCCCAGAAGCCCAACAGAAGAATAAAATACTACAAACAGAGAAAAAAAAAAACAAGTCACATGCAAAGGAAAGCCCATCAGAATCACAGCAGACTTTGCAACACAAACCCTTAGGGCAAGGAGAGCCTGGAGTGAGATATTTCAAGTACTAAAAGAGAACAACCTTCAACCTAGACTGATGTATCCTGCAAAACTCTCTTTCAAAATGGATGGGGAAATAAGATACTTCCAAGACAAAGAACACCTGAGAAACTACATGAATACCAAACCAGCACTACAAGCAATTCTAAACAACATCCTAGAAAAAGACAATGATTAGGCCCAACAGAGCAAATCAAATAGGCAAGGCAAGAAACTAAAAGGAGAAGGTGAAAAAGTAAAAAGAGTCAACAAAAGGCCATAACAGGACAATAATAAGTCAGTACATATCAGTTATAACCATCAATGTCAATGGCCTCAACTCACCAATCAAGAGAAATAGACTGGCAGAATGGAATAAGAAGCAAAATCCAACAATATGTTTTATACAAGAAACACACCTAGTGCAAAAAAAAAGCCCATAGACTGAAAGTGAAAGGATGGAAAACAATTCTCCATGTGACAGGAGCCCAGAAAAGTCAGGGGTAGCAATCTTAGTTGCAGACAAAGTAAATTTCAAACCAAAACTGATTCTAGTATTATAGATGTAGGACAGCACTGTATCATACCTCTGTGAATGTAAAATATCTTGTACCTGCTTTATGATACATAGTAGGGACCGTGCTTTATCAGAGCCATTTTTAATGATGTTACTCTAGAATGTTCTCTCTCCAGATGATGATTAAGATGCTAATAAAAAAAAAATGGTGCCAGGTCCCACGACAGCAATAGAACTTTGCTGTTTTCTGGGTATTATTCTTCTCTTTGTTTTTTTTATTTTGTTTTTTAAATGGAGTGTGCTGAATGTCTATAATTTTGTTCAGATGACTGCAGAACCTAGAAAAGCTGTTGCTGCTTTGATGCATAACATACTGCCATTATTGGTCTTTTTATATAAATATAAATCTATATATATACATATATATAAAATTTTAATTTTTGGAAACTTTAACTGTGCTGTCGACTTTGGAAAAAGTTATCCCAATTTACTGCGCTGAGTTGGCATTGTACAGAAATTAATAGCCATATTGGTCTAGAAATGTTAATTTTTTTCCATTTGTACAGGGGTAATGCACTGTATTAAATATGTAAGATCATATCTACATGAGTTTGATTACAGAAATTAAAGTATTATCTGAATAATGAAAAAAGAGAATAATATAAGACTACAAGAGCAAGAAGCAACTTAAACGTGTTCAAGGACCATTTCCATCTTCAGAATTAAGGATTATTTTAATTTTACATCATTGCCTTTTCTCTTTTACTTTCCTTTTTAGTTTTATTTTACAATTCCCTATTTTTAATGTTCATATAGAGATTTCTTTAAATGAAATACCGAATAGCTTCTCTGGTGTGAAAAACTATAATAGTACACAAGATCCTAATGAGATAATTAATAATGTGATTGATGCATAACATACTGCCATTATTGGTCTTTTTATATAAATATAAATCTATATATATACATATATATAAAATTTTAATTTTTGGAAACTTTAACTGTGCTGTCGACTTTGGAAAAAGTTATCCCAATTTACTGCGCTGAGTTGGCATTGTACAGAAATTAATAGCCATATTGGTCTAGAAATGTTAATTTTTTTCCATTTGTACAGGGGTAATGCACTGTATTAAATATGTAAGATCATATCTACATGAGTTTGATTACAGAAATTAAAGTATTATCTGAATAATGAAAAAAGAGAATAATATAAGACTACAAGAGCAAGAAGCAACTTAAACGTGTTCAAGGACCATTTCCATCTTCAGAATTAAGGATTATTTTAATTTTACATCATTGCCTTTTCTCTTTTACTTTCCTTTTTAGTTTTATTTTACAATTCCCTATTTTTAATGTTCATATAGAGATTTCTTTAAATGAAATACCGAATAGCTTCTCTGGTGTGAAAAACTATAATAGTACACAAGATCCTAATGAGATAATTAATAATGTGAAATAGGAAGAAAAGGGCTAAAGGTGTAGGGAAAGTGGGAAGGGTAGGGGAAAGGTAATAAGGGAGAGGAAAAAAATATGGGAAAATGAAAAAATGGAAATAAAGTGTTTGTAAATGGGGAAGGGAGGAGGGGGTGAAGGGAGGGCAGGGACAAGGGGAAAAAATGAGAATCAAGACCTATCATGTAAAGGTACAGGATCCCAATAATGAATGTAATTGTATTGTATACCTACATTGTACCAATAAACTCAATAAAAATTAAAAAAAAACATATTTTGGGCTGGTCCTTGATTCTGATTTAATTGATACAGTTAAAGGTGATGGACTACTAACTACCACAAATTGTCATTTTCTAAGCTGTGCTTGATGCTTCTGTGTTGCTGATTGTATCACTCAGGCTAAAGTGTTGTGATTGACCTAAGCAGTTGTCCTCCCTGATATAATGAAAATGAGATTGCCTCAAAGACACTAGAGACTCAAAACCTAAAAACTAGCTGTATCTGGAAGATTAAAGTATTAACCCAGGAATTAAACCAAGGACAGGACCAACAACAAAAACAGAAAAGAGAAGACATTTAAACAAGACACAAACACAGACTTCCACCCCACCAAAGGTAAACTCTGGGGGAAATGAGATGGAAAAGTCTGACAGTCAACCATCTAGACACCCTGCACCAATAGCACAGGAAGGTAAAAAAACAGAAGAATGAGGCTCTAGAAAAATTCAAAACAGAAATACTTCCCCAGATAACCACAGCGATGGTGAGAAGAATGAAAGACATGATTACAGACTCTAGAACAAAAACAGATTTAAAAAAAAAAGATGAACTTAGACCATGATGGAAACCATGAATGCCCAGCATAGGAAACAAATGGAAACCCTGAATTGCCCAACATAGGAAAGAAATAGAATTCATGAAAGAGATTCAGACAGATATTCAGGAGATTAAAAACTCTATAGGAAGCATTCACAGCAGAATGAGTGAATGTGAAGATAGAATTTCAGCCATAGAGGATAGGATTGTGGTCAGTACCATGAAAAGAGAGATCTCTTAAAAACAGTAAAGGACCATGAGAAATCAATTCAACAACTCTTAGCTGATGCGAAGAAGAATAATGTAAGACTGATAGGAATCCATGAAGTAGCAGGAGTAAGATGAATGACATAAAAAATTGTTCACAGAATTAATGATAGAAAATTTCCCAGAGGGAAAGAATTTGGCATACAGAAAAGGGAGGCATATAGGATTCTAACTAGCCATGATCAAAAAAAATCTACACATAGACAAATAATAATCAAGATCCCAGAAACCCAACAGAAGAATAAAATACTACAAACAGAGAAAAAAAAAAAAAAACAAGTCATATGTAAAGGAAAGCCCATCAGAATCACAGCAAACTTTTCAACACAAATGCTCAGGACAAGGAGAGCTTGGAGTGAGATATTGCAAGTCCTAAAAGAAAACAACCTCCAACCTAGGCTGATGTATCCTGCAAAACTATCTTTCAAAATTTATGGGAAAATATGATGCTTCCATGACAAAGAACACCTGAGAAATTTCATAAACACTCCAAACAATATCCTAGAAAAAGAAAACGAGGACCACAACTCCCTAAGGGCCAACAGAGCAAATATAACAGGCAAGGAAAAAAATTAAAGGGAGCGAGGGAAAAATAAAAAACAAAAGAACCAACCACCAACAACAAGAAAAGGCCATGACAAGGACAAGTGAATACATATCAGTTATAACCATCAATGGTAATTGTCTCAATTCACCAATCAAAAGAAATAAACTGATGTAATGGATCAAAAAGCAAGATCCAACAATAGGCTACATATAAGAAACACACTTAATTCAAGAATAAACTCATAGACTGAAAGTTAAAAGGTGTAAAACAATACTCCATGCAACAGGAACCCCCCAAAAAAGCTGGAGTCACTATCCTATTGGCAGATCAAATGGATTTCAAACCAACACTAATTAAGAGAGACAAAGGCCACTACATCCTTGAAAAGGGAAAAATCCAAGAGGAAGAGAAGACAATCATAAATATATATATATATATATATACACACACACACACACACACATATATATATACCAAATACTAGTTAATATAAAACAAATATTAATGGACATGAAGAATCAAATAAGTACTAATACAATAGTAGGGGGGGGCTCAGTACCACACTGTCACAAATAGACAGATCAACTAGACAAAAATTAAACAACAAAATATTAGAACTCACCCAAGTTCTTGAACAAATGTACTTAACAGATATTTAAGAGTGTTCTACCCTGCAAAATCAGAATACATATTCTTTTCGGCTACACATGGATCATTCTCCAAAATAGACTACATACTCATTCACAGAACATGTTTAAGTAAGTGCAAAAGAATTGAAGTTATCCCCTGTATATTATTAGACCATAGTGTGATGAAATTGGAGATCAATAGGAAAAAAAACATAAGAACTTCAAAAATACATGAGAATTGAACAAAACACTTTTGAACAACCAATGAGTCAGAGAAGAAATTAGTTTCTACAATTAAATGACAATGCCAATACAACACATCAGAATTTATAGGACACAATGAAAGCAGTCTTATGAGGGAAATTCATAGCAGTGAACACTTATATTAGGAAAACAAAGCAAGCTCAAATAAACAACTTGATTTTAAACCTCAAGTTTCTAGAAAAAGAAGAGCAAGACAAATCAAAAGCTCATACAAGGGGGGAAATTATAAATATTAGAATAGAAATCAATGCAATGGAGACTAAGAGACTGATACAAAAAAAATCAATGATGCAAAGAGTTGGTTCTTTGTTTATTTTTTTATCTCTCTCTCTCTCTCTCTCTCTCTCTCTCTCTCTCTTTCTTTTTTTTGTACCAGGGATCAAACTCTGGTCCTTGCACTTGCAAGGCAGGCAGCAGAACCACTGAGCTAAATCCCCAGCTCAAGAGTTGGTTCTTTGAATGAATAAACAAAATTGACAAACCCTTGATCAATTTTATCAAAAAAAGAAAAGAAAAGGCCCAAATCCATGCAACTAGGAATGTAGAGAGTGAAATTATAATGGACTCAACAGAAATCCAAGGGATCATCAATACCTACTTTGAGAATCAATATGCCAACAAGAAGAAAAACACAGAAGAAAACAACCCAATATCAATCAATGAAATTGAAAACGTAATTAAAAACATACCAATGAAGAAATGCCTGGGTCATGGCTTCACTGATGAATTCTACAAGACATTTACAGAACTACTGCCACTATAGATTACATTCATCAATGAAATTGAAAGGGAAGTAATACTCCCAAATTCGTTCTTGGAAGCAAGCACCACCTTGATCCTCAAAGTAGAGAAAGATCCTACCTAAAAAGAGAATTATAGGCCAATCTCACTAGTGCACATAAATGCAAAAATCCTCGATATTGGCAAACAGAATACAGAAGATCAAGAAGACCATACACACTGACCAAGTAGGATTCATCACAGGGATACAGGGATGGTTCAACACATGTACATCAATAAATGTAATATACTATATTAATACAGCCAAGGACAAAAACCATATGATCAACTCAATAGATGCAGAAAAAGCATTTGACAAAATCCAACACCCATGATAAAACCCTAAAGAAAACTGGAATAGATGGTCTCTATCTCAACCTGATAAAAAGGATCTATGACAAACCAAGAGCCAACATCATACTAAATGGTTAAAAAACTGAAATCCTTCAATTAGGAACAAGACAAGGATGCCCACTATCACCACTCCTGTTTCCTGTTTGGAAACATTAGTCACAGAAATTAGACAAGAGGAAGAATTAAAAGGAATAAAGATAGGAAACAAAGATGTTAAATTGTCATTATTTGCAAGCAACATGACACTTCATATAGAAGACCCCAAGAACTCCACCAAAAGTTTTCTAGACTTAATAACCAAATTTAGTAGAGTAGCTGGATACAAGGTCAATGCACAAAAATCAATAGCCTTCCTGTACACAACCAACAGACTCACTGAGATCCTTGCACTTGCAAGGCAGGCAGCAGAACCACTGAGCTAAATCCCCAGCTCAAGAGTTGGTTCTTTGAATGAATAAACAAAATTGACAAACCCTTGATCAATTTTATCAAAAAAAGAAAAGAAAAGGCCCAAATCCATGCAACTAGGAATGTAGAGAGTGAAATTATAATGGACTCAACAGAAATCCAAGGGATCATCAATACCTACTTTGAGAATCAATATGCCAACAAGAAGAAAAACACAGAAGAAAACAACCCAATATCAATCAATGAAATTGAAAACGTAATTAAAAACATACCAATGAAGAAATGCCTGGGTCATGGCTTCACTGATGAATTCTACAAGACATTTACAGAACTACTGCCACTATAGATTACATTCATCAATGAAATTGAAAGGGAAGTAATACTCCCAAATTCGTTCTTGGAAGCAAGCACCACCTTGATCCTCAAAGTAGAGAAAGATCCTACCTAAAAAGAGAATTATAGGCCAATCTCACTAGTGCACATAAATGCAAAAATCCTCGATATTGGCAAACAGAATACAGAAGATCAAGAAGACCATACACACTGACCAAGTAGGATTCATCACAGGGATACAGGGATGGTTCAACACATGTACATCAATAAATGTAATATACTATATTAATACAGCCAAGGACAAAAACCATATGATCAACTCAATAGATGCAGAAAAAGCATTTGACAAAATCCAACACCCATGATAAAACCCTAAAGAAAACTGGAATAGATGGTCTCTATCTCAACCTGATAAAAAGGATCTATGACAAACCAAGAGCCAACATCATACTAAATGGTTAAAAAACTGAAATCCTTCAATTAGGAACAAGACAAGGATGCCCACTATCACCACTCCTGTTTCCTGTTTGGAAACATTAGTCACAGAAATTAGACAAGAGGAAGAATTAAAAGGAATAAAGATAGGAAACAAAGATGTTAAATTGTCATTATTTGCAAGCAACATGACACTTCATATAGAAGACCCCAAGAACTCCACCAAAAGTTTTCTAGACTTAATAACCAAATTTAGTAGAGTAGCTGGATACAAGGTCAATGCACAAAAATCAATAGCCTTCCTGTACACAACCAACAGACTCACTGAGAGAGAAACTGGAGAAATAAATCCCTTCCCAATAGCATCCAAAAAATGAAATACCTAGGAATCAACCTAGTGAAAGAAATCAAAGACCTCTACTTTGAAAATTACAGCACTCAGAAAAAAGAGATCAAAAAGGATATCAGAAAATGGAAAGACATCCCTTGCTCCTGGGTAGGAAGAACCAATATAGTGAAAATGGCCATACTTCCAAAACTGCTGTATAGATTCAGTGCAGTCCCAAATGAAATTCCCACAGCATGATTCACAGATCTGAGAAAATAATCCAAAAATTCATTTGGAACCAGAAGAGACCTAGAATAGTAAAAGCAATTCTAGGCAACAAAGACAAGGTAGGAGATATCACAATCCCCAACCTAAAACTATACTACAAGGTTACTGTGATTTAAAAAAAAAAAAAAAAAAAAAAAAACAGCATGGTACTGGCCAAGAAACAGACCCAAGAGATCAGTCAAGCAGATTAGAAGATGCAGAAACAACTCCAGATACACCCAGCCACCTCATCTTTGACAAAAGAGCCAAATAAATCTCTATAAACTGCCTCCTTTAACTTTGGGTGTTGGGTATTTTGTCTCAGCATCAACTAGCTAAGACAATAATTTTTTTTTAAGTGCTTGATTCTCAGGTTCCCCTTTGTGTTACCAAAATGCCCATGTAGCATTGTTACCAGAAACAAAACAAAACTGACTTAGAGGAAAGGCAGAACAGAATTTCTCTGCTCTGAACTTCCCAACAAGCCATCCATCACTGAAGCACACACCAGTGGAATAAACACAAATTAGACCATTCATGGAGTTTTTCTCTCCTTTATTCTGCACTTAAGATTTTTAAATTTTATTCAGAATCTGGCATGTTATGCATGAGATCAAATAAAGGTAACTTCTAAATAAAAATAGAAATGAAGAAATAAGACTTCAACATACAGGCATAAGACAGGCAAAACATGGAAGCTTCTATTGTTTTAACTAGTAAGTAACATACTAGACCTCTTACCTCCTACCTTTTTTCTGTTTATGATCAGTAATTTTTTTTTTGCCAAGGACAAAAAAATAGATCATTCACAAAAATATCAGGAGCTCCAGTGGTTTAAAGGAAGACAGATCCTTGAGCAGATGTTATTCACATCTCTTAATAATAGTCATATGATGGGGGATATCTTCTCTCTGAAAAAAAAAAGAGGTGGAGGGGGAAGAAAACACGAAAGGCAGGAGTTTCATGTTAGAGGCAACCCTTTGATCGCTTTACCCACTTTTTGTGCTTCATCCTTCCTAATCCAATTCATGTTCTACAGTTGATCATTATAATCACTATCTAACTTGCATCTGTCTTTGCCATGCATCATGGCAAAACCTCAGCATCTGGTTAAACTAGTTTTTCCACCCTGTGTCTACACTCAAGCAGATAAATGAGGCTGGAGAAAAACACACAACCATGCCTAGTGTTCTCACTTTCATTTCATGACCTACCACCCAAGAAGCCTATTGTATTTCTTTAGTTCTTCCTTCCTATCTTCCTAGATGACTATTTCATTCTTACACCCCCACACTACCACCCCTAGCCTCATTCTCAGCTGATGATATGCATCCTAATTTCTCTTAGAAAATTAGAAGCAACAGAAGAGAATTCTTATGAACTCTCACTACCATACAATCCACATTTCTGCATCTATGCTACACACTATCTTACTTTCTTTTACATTATCTTACCTAAGACTAATCCATCTAGCTATGATTTAGACCTATCCTCCTATGTAATATAAGACATTACTCAGCAACTCTTCCCTTTCTCTTGCACAGTCAAATTTGCCTTCCTCGTATGTTCACTATCAACATACAAACATGTTGTTTCTTCTTCCATCTGAAAGAAAATGAAAAGTGCTGGGTGTGGTGGTGTATTCCTATAATCCCAGCACTCGGGAGGCTGAGGCAGGAGGAAGACTGTGAATTCAAAACCAGCCTGGGCTACATTGTGAGTTTCAGGTCAGTCTCAACTACATAGTGAGACCCTGTCTCAAGCAAAACACTATCAGTTTTCCAATTAGCACACATTTCTCTGCTGCCCTTCTACAAAGCAAACTATCCTCCACATTAGTGCTCCAGTGATGTCTTCTTAATCGCCCAAACTGTCTGTGTTCCTTCTTTCAAATAGTCACTTCTCAGTCCTCACCTTACTTGACCCCTCAGTGGCTTTCCACACAGTTGAGCATTCCCTCCTCTCTAACATGTTTTCTGTCTTTCTTTGGCTTCCAAGTTATGACACACTCCTAGTTTCCTGTTTTCTTTCCTGTCTACTCCTGCCCGTTCTCCTTCACTGATTTCTTTTCATCCTCCTGACCTATAAATGTTGGTAGGTCCCAGAGCTTAGCTCCTGAATCACTTTTCCATCTATGCCTACTCTCTTGGGGGAGCCCATCTACTTTCATCATTTGAAACACCATCTACAGGTTGATTACTCCCAGATCTATGTTGTAATCATGGACCTCTCTACCAACTGATTTCATATCTAACTAACCACTCAACATTTTCCCCTCAAATGTCTCATATGAATATCTCTAACTTGAGATATCGAAAACCAACTCCTGGACTTCCTAATCAGAATAAATGATGTTTCTGCTCTTTCATTTGCTCAGGTCAAATGACTCTTCCCTAGTCATCACTGACTCCTCTCTCTATGCCACATCTATTATCTACTGTTTCATCAATTCCTACTTTCTCTTTCTTCAAAAATATACACATAATCCAATTTCATACCAATTTCACTAATAACACCTTGGATCGAGTCACTACCTTCTCATATCTGGATTATTATAATGCAGTCCCAACTGGTCACCCTGTTCCCACTATTGACCTTCTTGGGTCTACTCCGGAAGATACATATAAAATATGAGTCAGATCATTTCATTCCTCTGTTCAAAATCCTCCAATGGCTTTGCATCTCTTCCCATAGTCCTCCCATAGTATAAGCAAAAGCCAAAAGCCCTCACAACCACCTACCTAGGCAGCTAGGCAGTCTAGCTTCCGGCTGTCTTTCTGATCTCAAGTTCTATACTCACAAACTCTCCCCATTCCAGCTACAGGCCTGGCCTTCTTTCTATTCCTCACATCTATCAGCCCTTGCCCTCCACCCCCAACCTGAGCCTGGCTCTCTCACCTCCTTCAAGAGTTTATTTAAAGTTAGCCTCTCAATGAAGTTTTCTCTGGACAGCCCATTTCAAAGTGACAACCCTCCTTCCCGCACATCCCTCTTTCTAATCCACCTTCCCTACTTTTTCTCCATATGATTGTTCCATCTGATAAGTACATGAATGTGTTTTACTTTTTTTTCTTGAAGCAAAACCTTTATCACTACATTTTAGATATACATAATGATAACATTCACCATTGGGAATTTGTACCTGTACATGATATATTTTGCTTCAAACTCCTGGTTGGTGCCAGTGTCGTTGGTTTGGGGATGAAGCGTGGAGAACCACTGCCCTACACAATGCCAGCCTCCTAAACCAGGTGGGAAATTTAGTTTCTTCTTTCTTTTCTTTCAGAGAAGTATGAATCCCTCCTGCCCCTCATTTCAGAGGTTCAACTTCCCCATCTCTTAAATAGAGCTTTCCCAGATATAATATAGGACAACCAGTTAGATCTGAATGTCTAGCTAGGAACAGTGGTGCATACCTGCAATCCCAGCACTCAGTGAGCCTGAGGAAAGAGGATCACACCTTTGAGCCCAGACTGGGCAAGTGAGCAACTTAATGAAACCCTTTCTCTGAATAGACACATGGATAGGGAATTAAAACTAGATAAATCAATAAAGGGTTAGAGATGTGTCTCAGTGGGAAAGCCTAACACCACAGAAAAATATAAAAGATTGAATTCCTGACAAATAACAATTACTATGCACACTTATGACATTTGCTGGTTTTCTGAAATTCAAATATTGTGCTCATGAGCTATGTTCTTGAACTATTTAACTTCTTGGTTTTGTCAAATAGAAGGAAGATGGTAACAACAATTACCTTGCAGGGTTGAGGTGAGGACTTAAAATGACCTATGTGAAGTCCCAGGCTTTTAATGAGAGGCTGGAGAATGGCTTCTCTGACTACTCAAGCCTGTCACATCACAAAGCTGGTATTCTTAGCAGAGGACCAGAAGCCTCATCAATAGTAACAGCCACATCCATCAGGGTGAAAGCTGCCAGTCCCTGAAGCGTGGTGTTTTTTCAAACCTAGAGAGACTGCTTCATCATCTTCTCTTGCCCCAGGCTACAAGCTTATGTTCTGATGCTTTTTTTAAGTCCCCAAAGTGCCCAGAAGTGCCTGATACATTTGGCATTCAGTAAATATTAATGAATACTGACTTGTTTGTGGTGAGGTGCACAGCTTTCACTCTTCCCCTGGGGTTTGTACTTACTGGGGTACCTGCGGATCATTCTGAAGGGCTTGTAGTTCTGGTCTGTCTCTTTGATATGACAGACATATTTCTCATTTAACTTGACTGGGTATTTCAGCACAGAGTATACCCGGTACAGGCCATTCATCTGCTCCTCCAGGATCTCAACTGTACTGTGATTACTCAGGTCCTTCTCACCCCGGTCCAACCAGGTCACATTGGGTGCAAAGTACCAGCCCTTGGAGACGCAAATGGCCACGTCCTCCTCATCAATCTTGCCAAATTGTACCTGGGGCATTTCAGAGTCTGGATGGAAAAAAATAACAAAACAATTAGTTCCTTTTTACTTTCAGCCCCAGGAGGCTCAGGCTAGCAGAAATCTTGCCCTTGGTTTTTATATTAACCCCTTACAGAGCCTACCCATCTGGAGGCGCATTATTGCTTATAATGAGAGAACAGGATACAAATACGGTCCTGCCCTCCAGTTCTCACCTACCCCTGCTGTCTTTAGGTTTGAAATCTCTCTTCTTAGAGTGGGTTCATTCCAGATTCTCCACTGGTCTCTGATACCCTGCTGAGATTCTCAGATGGTAGTAAGTGGTTCTCATCACCACCTCCCCATCTTTGCCAACTCTTATCCTGGACGAATTCTTCCACACCGACCCCCCCAAACTCCATGAGGTCTCTGGCAGAAAAAGACAGGTATCCAAGCAATCCTGTGAAGGGTAAGGATCCCTGGACACCGTGGAGATTCACTGATCAGCCAGACCTTCATTTTAATAGAGAAAAGTGAAGCCCAGAGAAGCTAAACAAGTTGCCCAAAGCCATCCAGAATTAGAACTTGGCCTTCCAGACTCCAGTGCATGGCTGTTCTCACTAAATCCCCATGTCAAATTTCTGAGTCTTCGGATAGGACTAATGTGTTGGAGCAGATTAGGGGGGTTTACTGTTACAACTTGTTCAGAGAGTTTTGGATTAGATCAATCCTGCTCATGTTGTTTTGTATGAATTAATGAATGAATGATTACACGGTACACATCCAGCACCTCTTGTTCAGAGTAATATTTCTAGCTAAGACGAGTTGACATACCAAGCTCCTGACTCTCACGATAGAAATAAACATAACCTAAAGTGACTTGAGTAGAAGAGGAAACCTATAGTTTATCCTTATGAACACAGACAGAGCTTGAAAACAAGTTCATCCATAAAATCCCCTCACCTTCTACAATTAGCTTGATTGTGCTTTCGCCTCTTCCATCTGGTGTGATGGCTGAGCACTTGTACATTGCTTCATCCATGAAGCCCACATTCCTTAGTAGAAGTGACAGGGACCCCTCAGAAATTTCATTTTGATCCACCGAAACTCTTCCTTCGTACATGGCATTTTGATCTTCTAGTTGCTCTGTGTTACTGTGAAACTGGTATACAACCTTTGTGAAAACTTCAAAGAAATCATAGTACCGGAAAAAGCGGTAAAATTGCTCGTCACCATCTACTTCATATTCCTCTATGATGTCTTCTCTTTCCCAAGAAAATTCAAGATTTTCTGTGCCCTCCACAAAGGAGAAATGACAGGAGAGTGTCACATCAGTGAAGGGGTGGGCCCGCAACTCTTCTTGCGACACTGAGACTGTCACAGGAGAAATGAAGTTAGTAAAGACCGATGATCACTGAACCAGGGAGGGTCTACTGGCTGCTCAAGGAATCACTCCACTATTTCAAGTAGGAAAGGATTTAGTTCCAATGTTTATAAAATCCCTGGAAGGCTGGAGGGATGAGCCCAAAGCAGAGCACAGAAAAGTGAAGCTTCAGTTGTGTGTTTTTCCTCCTTCACATCATGCTAGGCTCAGGATGACTCAACAGAATTGGTTGGCTGAGTTGCTGCTGCCTCTGCCTTACTTGGAAGCTGGTGAATCAGGAAGGCGTCACAGTGGGGGGCTGGCTCTAGAGCCAAACTGCATCTGCCAAATTCACATTGGCAAAGGAAAGGATGCCTCATGTGCTATGTAACCTTTCTGTCCACTCAATCAGTTGCCAATTTAACTCTTGCACAAGTGTATCTGATTGGCAGAGCCTAAGTCACTCCCAGAACTCTAATGGCAAAGCCATCTTGGAAACGTAGCTTTTTATTCTGCAGCTTAAATAATCCAGGAAAGCACATCAGAAAGAAACAGGTGTTCAGTAAATAAACCCATCCCATTTACCACAGATACCATCCAGCCTAGGCAGTTATCAATAGTAGGGAGTACAGCCATGAAAACCATAGCATGAATGGGATCCTGATATGTTAGAGCTCGAAGAAAGTTTAGAGATCATCTGATTCGATGTTTTCAAACTATTTTTCCCAGAACTCACTCCAGAGGTTGCCACTGGTGGTCAGAGGAAAACCAAAACAGTAGGATCTCCACCCTTACCATTTTAATTAGGACAATCCCTCTCTAATTTACTTATAAATTCAACTTCCAAATTCAGAAATCTCCTGTCAAATGTCTCTGCTGCTAAAAGACAAAATTGGTTCCCAGGAAGCAGTTATTCAAGATCACAAATTAAAATACCAGTAGCATGGCACAAAGAAACATTTCTCAGAGTTTAAAAGGGACTTTTAATGTTATTGCTACCAAACTCTGTGTGTGTGTGTGTGTGTGTGTGTCTGCATGTGTCCATTTTGCTGGCGATTAAGCCCAGGACCCCACACATGCTAGAAAAGCACTCTACCACTAAGTAACATTCCTATCCCATTACCAAATTTTTTGCCTACAGGATAAATTCCTAACATGAGAAAGACAGAATAAGACTTAAGCATTATGAAAAAAACCTTTTTTTTTTCCTCCTAGAGGCACTGTGCTGATGGCAAACAGCAGAAAGGAGGAAGAGCTGGTCAGTGTGAACTGCACGCATTGTGACTGTGTAAGGACACTGCTGGATACAATGATATGAGGTGAAACCAAAGAAACAGGTGAAGCATTGCAGTATGAGAAAATCTAAATGATCAAAGTTAGTGAGCAAGAACATTCCCAAGCCATCAGCTGCAAAGAACAACTGGACTCATATCCAGGAGAGGAGCCTCTAGACGAACAACGGACATAATCAGCTTGTTCTAGTAGCAGTAGCCACATGGCCCAGGTATTTGGCGAAACATCCTAGGTGTATCTGTGTGGGTGCTTTTGGATGAGATGAATATCTGAATGGACCAACTGAGGAAAGCAGTTGTCCTTTCTAAGGTGAGCAGCTCTCTGCCAATGGGAGTTCTGAACAGAACAAAAAAGCAGACCCTCCTACGAAAAGGAATGCCTCCTGTCTAAGTGCTGGAGCAATTATTTTTTGCCTTCAGGCTTGAAGTGAAACATGTGTTCTTCCTGCAACTCCAGGCTTTGCACTCAGGCTAGAACTACATCACTTGCTTTCCAGCTATCCAACTACAGATCATGGGACTTCTAACCGCCATAAGCCAGTTCCTTCTTCCCATCCCTTCTCCTCCCCTTCCCTTCCCTCTCTTTATCTGTTTTTCTAGTGGACCCTAACTACACTGGGCATCTTTATTGAGAATTTATAATTGCTAAACATATTTTCTCCCTTAATTAAATAAATCTGCATAGTAAATTGAGGCAGTGCTATTATCACCCTATTTTACTAATGGGAAGACCAAGGCCTGTGAAGTTGCTCAAGGATATATGGCTTGTGAGTAGGAAACTAAGATTGAAATCTGAGAGTCTGACTACAAATCTCTCTATGTGAAATATACCTTTCCATCTCCTAACAATAGGCACTCATTCTAAGTGTAATGCACACATTAGTGACTATTGAATGAATAAATGAGTGAATATAAAGAAATGATGGATAACGGGACAATTAGCAACGTGAAATAGGAAGAAAAGGACCAAAAGTGTAGGGACAGTGAGAAGGATAGGGAAAGGGGAATAAGGGAAAAGGAAAAAAATATGAGAAAATTTAAAAATGGAATTAAAGTGTTTGAAGGTGGGGAGGGGAGAAGGGGGTGAAGGGAGGGTGGGGACAAGGGGAAAAAATGAGAACCAAGACCTGTCATGTAAAGGTACAAGATCCCAATAATGACTGTAACTGTACTGTCTACCTAGAATGTACCAATAAATTCAATTTAAATTTTAAAAAAGGAAAAAAAAGAAATGATGGAAAAGAGGCAGGGGTAGAAAACTTGTATAACTTTTAAGACAGATGAATTCGCAATTAAAAAACCAAGTGTTTTCTTGCTCAAACTGTTTATTTTTTCATGTGGTTTTAATAAAAAAACAATGTTTTTAAAGTTCTGACCTGAAGAATTGTAATTCCAAGTTCTAGTTCTAAGTAATCCCTTACAGTCCTTGTCATTTAGCATCAGGGAAGTTATTTGATTTCTCTGATTGCAGTTTACTCATATACAATTAAGATGAGAACACCTGCTCCAGGGTTGTTATGAAATACTTTGGGATCCTAGAGACTATTTTTCTGACAGGACTCAGTCATTTTCCAGGGGGACAGAAGGAGGAGAGAAAATGGGTAGATACTTTAGTAAACTGCTTCCACCTCCATCTCTCTCACAAGGATATGTAGGGGTCCTTGATTGTAGCTTCTCCAATTTTAGGCATGAGGTGTTGCTGCAGCTGTACCCTTTCAGACCCCAGAGGAAAGGGTCTCAGACTCAGGCAACAATGGCTGGCCAACAAATTATGAAACACGGTCTATTGAGGATGTAATGAAATAAGCCAGCTTCTCACTGCTACATCTGCAGATGATCCTGTGTGAATAGTCAGAAAACACTGAAAACTACAGAACAATAGTGTCTGGTATACCAGCTGGCACATACCATTAGGTTGGCAATATTGCTATAAATTATAAGACATTACTAGAACAAACAGACACATCTTTTTTATTCTCACCTGAATATACACTCATTCTTTTTCTTATTGGACTGAGTTTGTCCTAACTATGAATGATTGCCAACTCACTTTGCCCTTACACACACACACTCACACACACACACACACACACACACACACACACACACAGCATCAAGAGAAAACAGCCAGTAAATACAGCCTGGTAGGCCTCACACTAACTCCTCAGTTATCTCTGGAGCAAGATACTGCCACCTTTAAAAGCCTGGAAGAACTGCTGTAGGTCCCTGAGGATGGCACACGCCTGAAGACTGTAATTGATCACTGTACAGAGGAGTTACATTGTAGGGTTTACGTACATGGTGGTTTTTAGAAACTTTTATGTGTACTTTGGTTGGCTGGCTTACATTAACATTTCCCTCATCTTTATCTTGATCCATCACCAACAGTTTTGAAGAATGTGAGTGTCAAGAGTTATGTAAAGTGTTCACCCAGGTTTCTCAGGGCAGATGTGATTTCAGACATTCTGGATGCATAGTTCAAATTGGCACTTGTCAGAGTCACCTGAGGAGAGGTCTCAATTTTTACTTTTATTTTGGTTAAGATGCTGACACTACAGATGTAAATGGGTTACTCATATAAATATGGCTCTAAATGGACAAACCAAGTTGCGGGGTAGGCAGCTCTTCTCATTATAAAACAGAAAGTAGAATGAACAAAACGCCTTACAATATGTGCCTATTTTCTCATCTGCTCATCATCATTTCCTATGAAGCCTATAGAGCAGGTATTTACAATTTCCATTTCAAAGATGAAATGAGGCTTGAAAGGATGGAGTCATCTGCTGCTTCGTTTGTTTGGTTGGATTTTCTCTCCAAACCACTATTTTCTCCAGTGTCCCCAAAGCTGTTTCAGAAATAACCACAAACTTTTTAGAAAAATGACTCACCTGCAACATGAAGTAGTAGATTGGCAGACAGCAAAAAGAAGGACATTCTGTGAGGAACAAAAGGAAAGACAGGAATTTGCTTTAGCCAGGAGAGTGTGGGCCAACTTGAGCAGAGCCACCTGCTCCCTGGCTGTGAGAAAGGCCTGCTGAGTAAGCATCACTGCTAGACTCCACCCCCCACACACAGCAGGCACACCCAGCTGACAGAGGCTCCCAGCCCTTCAGAAGGCCACATGAGAATGTCACCTGAGCCAGATTCACTCAGGTCGATCCTGTGCACATTTGTTTTGCTATATTATCTTAGAATGTGCAAAGTTGTCTCCCTAGGAGAGTCACAGTTGAATTCATAGGGCTGGATCCAGAGTCAGCCCTAAAGATGAGGTCTGAGGGACCAGTGACAGTATCCCAAACATCCCAAGCAATGCTCATTGGCATCTCCATGTCACTGGAGGTGGAGGAGACATAACCAGTAGACACACAGGTACATCTAGAAATGTATGGAGGCTTCCTAAGTAGGAAAAAACAAAAAACCAAGAGAGTATTAAACATGCCTGCCAACCCAGACTGCACTTTAATGGGACTTAGTGGGCCTGGGACATCTATGGAAGGAGTGGGCAAAGGGAAGCAGAGAACACTCAACCTCTGAGAAGCTTCAGCACAAATGTGCATCTGCCTGCAAGCAAAGCCGTGGACGGGAGCAGCATCCAGCCTCCCTCTCTGGTCTTCTCTCTCATGAATCATCCCAGTGTTGAGGTGATTTCCAAACCCTCTGTGTCTGCTACGCTGCACCTCATTACTGTTCGCATATGCCCCTGATGATCATTTACTCAAGACTCCACCCCCAACCTTATATCAAGTTAGTCACTTCTTCGTGACCTTGAACATACTTCATAATGAATCATATTCTATGTCACTTCCTTTACATGTTCTTTTGTCCCTTACTATTTCAAAAAAGAATATTAAATTATCATAACCTCTTAGCATATATTTCACTTCTCCTTCCTCTCCCTCGTCCTCCTCCCCCTCCTTCTTCTTCCTGTTTTATTTCTATTAAGAGAGAAAAAACTCCACCACAATCCTCCATGTCTACCTGTCATACATTATACCTACCATATGGCATATGCTTACAAATGCCAATTTTAATCTCCTAAATAAGCCTATGAAGTAGGTGCTATTATCAACTCCATTTAGTAGATAGAAACTAAGGCATAGCTGTGGGGACATTGGCCAGAAGTATGAATGAGATGGATATGCAGAAGTAAGGAAATTTGGGGGGGGGCCACAATCCCAAAGCCTCCCAGAATGCAAGGTTAGAGATTGAAAGATAGCTTAGAGGGCCACAAGTCCAAGTAGGATCAAACACACGGCCTTTTTAAGGAAAGAATGCTCTGGCTCTCGTCCTCCCCATACTCCCAATTTATTACCTAGATTGGTCCTAAGGCCAGTCATTTCACAGATGTTTCCCTGTCCTTTCCCTGACCTCTACATGAATTCCAGCATAGGTGTCCTTCTTTTGTCCTTTATCCTTGCTTTCTGGTTCTATCAATAAAAAGCCACAGGAGCTTCAGTCTGGGACTGTCCTTTTTCCTGAGATTCTCATGCTGAGGGGTCTTGGTTAAGGTAGCCCCTCTGGACCATCTTAGAGGTTAAACTGCACAAGGACTCCAAGTAGTCTCATCCTTTGTGCTGCACTACAGTCGTGAACTGTGACACATAGAAAGAATAAAAAATCCATCCAAGGCCACCCAGAGCAAGACTCGCACCCTGCAGGTGAGCTAAAGCGTGAGCATGTCATCTAAGCTCCGTCCTGGAGAAGCTCTGCTTCTTCACCCACACATGCTGGACGCCCTGGCTCCCAGGGAGGCATTCAAGGGAACAGGAAGTTTATGGGCTGTTGAAGTAGATGGTTTATGGAGAATTTCAATAAGTTTCTTTCCTAAAGGTCTGTTAAACCCTAGAAAAATATGTGCTCTGTGGGTTGAATATTAACAGAAGTTCCAAGAAGAATAGGAAGATAAAGAAGGAGCTTTTGCCAGCCTGTGACTAGGGTCAGTGGGACAAGCAGAAAGATGGATAAACAAACCTACACACTCTCACCAGGAAGATATAGTCATTGACATTATCTATTGACTTTGAAAATATCACTACTTGGTAGATATAGTAAAATATTTTAAAGACATAACCAAAATAATAAAATTTAAAAGATAACATGGCAGAAAACAGCTACTAGAGCTACAGGTAACAAAGAGAACTACAATCAAATGTCAGGGAGGAAAAAAAAAGTTTAGGAATGCCTTTCAAACTCAATACAATTTCATCATTAATTTCTAGGCTTTGAAAGTTTTTATTATTATGGCCTTCCTGATTTCCCCACCAAAGTCACACATAATCTTTGCTCCTGTGGATTTTTATTGCTGTATGTGGTACTCTCACTCATTTAATAATGCTTATTTTATTTTAGTGTGTGTGTGTGTGTGTGTGTGTGTGTGTGTGTGTGTGAGACAGGGTTTTACTGTGCAGTTGAGACTGACCTGGAACTCACTATGTAGCCCAGGCTGGTCTCGAACTTACAGCGATCCTCCTGTCTCAGCTTTCCCAGTGCTGGGATTACAGGCATGTGTCACCATGCCCAGCTTAATAATGCTTATTTTAATGATCCTAATATACCACAGTTTACTGTAAACTTTTTGAAAAAAATAGAAAAAAGTCACTTTAACACACTTTCAGCCTTTTACATGAGGTTGTAGTTACTATTTTGGGGGTGTTTTGCTTTGTTTTTGGTATTAGGGATTGAACCCGGAACATTTGCACTGAGCTACATCCCAGCCCTTTTTATTTTGAGACAGGGTCTCACTAAGTCACTCCATTGCCCCAGGCTGGGCTCAAAATTATGATCCTCCTGCCTCAGCCTCCCAGAGTGCTCAAATTACAGGCATGTGCCACCATGCCTGGATGGATGGATGTGTACTTTTTAAGAAAATTCAATTTGTGTATATAGTTAGTATCCAGTTAAATTTCTTCATGATATTATTTTATAGGTATCTCTCCATCATTCAATATTGTTATAATCTGATCTATTTGTCTTATTGTGATTTGCATGCCTATCTTATCTACAAGTCTGTGGGTTCCCTAAGAGCAGGATTAGGTCCCTTATCTTTCATATATCCATCTTGGTGTTCTATATATTGTAGGTCCAATAAGTGCTTATTGAAATACAGAAATTTAATTAAGTGAAATCTAGTGTAAGATTCTTACAAAATTTCATAGTATAAAAGGAAAAACAAAAAGAATTTATATACTAGTAAAGATGAATATAAATTATGTTAAACAGAAAATTCCAACTCTGCATCTAGGACTTGCCTCCAGGGCTTATACTCTCCTCACCTCTGATTCACAGAAAAACAATGAGAAGTCCATGAACCAGCTCTGCTGCAAAAGAAACATAAAGGGGCCAGGTACAGTTGGGGTAGATACCTCAGTACTTCAGCTGCATCGCCAGTCATTTGAGGGGGCAGTTCACAATTACAGTCAACAATTTCTCCCAGATAAATAGTCCCTTAATCCAACAAGCTTACCTGTGTCACAGCGGGTCCTTCCCATCAGCCGGGTGAGAAGAATGAGGTGGAGTCAGCATGTCTTCAAAGGGACAGTTGTGTGGCAGTCCTCAGGGAGAGGGCTTGGAGACACTGTTATTACCCAGCTGTTGCCACAGACGCTCAGGACTCCATTATTTCTGGAGCTGACTTTGTTGGCTAAAGAAATTGCCTCCAAGGTAATACGGTGGAAGAGTGAACTAAAAGAAGACTGTGTGTCCAATGTTGGACAATTGTTCTTTATCCATTCTTTAAACATTACATTTATTGGAAGATAATTAAATAACATGGGGAAATACTGTACCATTTTTGGTGGAAAAAAAGATATAAAGTACAGCTGGGCATGACGGCACATGCCTGTGATCCCAGCACTTGGGAAGCTGAAACAGAGATTTGCCATGAGTTCAAGGCCAGCCTGGACCATATAATGATTTCAAGGCCAGCTTGAACTACATAGTGGAAGCTTGTCTCCAAACATAACAAAAACAAAATGCAAAACTCATATATATATCATATATATATACACACACATATGATTTCAAATTTATGAAAAAAATATATGCTTAAAGGAAAGGAAGAAAATATACCAAAATACTAATAGTGCTTATTTCTGAATGGTGACCTCATGTATGATTTTAGCATTTTCATTATATATTGCCAAATTTCCTATACTGACCTTTTACATTTATAATAAAACTATAACTGGAAAAATAAAGTAATGGAAAGACAGATCTTGTACACACAATGTGGTACAGAAACTGAGGGTACAGGAAGGAGTTAGCAAATGAGGTATATTCTTTATTCTCTTCCTCATATTGATAAGTATTGTGTCTACTGTGGGATGCTTTGTCTACTAAACTTAAGGCTCAAGTTTAGTTGTGGCCAGTTCTTTATTAAGGTATCTTCCCCTCTTTCAGCTCCACAGAACAGTTTAAAAAGCAGATTACCCTTGTCCTGGTGTTATCAAAATCTCCTGGCTTTTGATTCTCCTGGCTGGCTATACCAAATATTGTTGAGTTCTGTGCTGCTCACCTCTCTTTCTGGAGTTGAATTCCAGGTTTTTCTCATCACAAAGAAGTGAATGAAATTTGCAAAAAACAGTGGCAAAGTTTATTTGAAAAAGTGAAGACTGAGAGAGAAACTGCCTCTGCAGAGTGAGCTTGCGCCAAGTAAAAGGAAGAAGACAAAAGTACACCCTGGAGAAAGCAGGGCTGTCTGTTATAAGGAAAAGTCATGACAGCAAGCTCTTGGTGTCTGTGTCTTTTTATGCTATCCAAATCTTAAGAAAACCGTGGGAACTTCTACATCCTGACCTTGAGAGGCAGTGCTGGGATCCCACGGCTCAGGCTGAAATCTGGTCTGGGCATCCCATTGAAAACCTGCTCAAGTTGTTGAAGGAAGTTCATGTGCAGGACTTTGAGAACTATTCTGCCCATTTGTTCCCAGATCTTGTAATTATAGGTCACACCTACTTCCCCAGCCAGTTTTGCATGCCCTAATCTATGTCACTGACACTTAGCATAGCCCAGGCGAACTATAGTCAAGGGTTTAAAGAAAAACTTCTCTTGGTAAATAGATTTATTAAAACAGAATAAGATGAAAACAAGAATAGGAGGCCTGCTGGGAGGTATGTTGCTTTTGTTCAGCTCATATAGCACCTGGTATATTTTGCTTAGTAGGTCAATAAAATAACCATACAAAGAAATGGAAGGTAATGAAATAGCTGCAATCTGTTCACATCACTCCTCCAGTTCATGGTGTGGGTCCTGAGGTTTGACTGATATTTGGCTTTCATCATGAGACAGAGGAAGAACCTCTTGATGCTACCTCAGAAACCCTGAAGAATACTTCATATAGATAAAAGGCTATTTCTACAGGTGCCGCACTCCTCAGACTGTCCAAAGTCTTGCTGCATTCCTCAGAGCTGTGGACCCGAGCTATGGTTTAAGAAGATGGGATCTGGTGCTTCCAGTAAGGGAAGAATTGGAAGTGATCCCTTTGTCTGGTATTCATACCTCTGTCTCATTGGCCTGGACAAACTTATCATCTCTAAATTTAATGTTTATTCCTCCACCCTATACTAAAATAGTACACCTTAGACTTTTGGACAAAGTTACAATTTTAAATATTTTTCCCATTATCTTCCAAACTATGACAATATTTATGCAGAAGCATTGGTCAGAGGTATGTATGAGATGGATATGCAAAGGCAAGGAACTCTTGGAGCCACACATCCAAAACCTCCCAGAATGCATGGTTAGAAATAAAAAAAATACCCCAGAGGGCCCCAAGTCCAAGTAGAATGCTCTGGCACTCATCTCCGCATACTCCTACTTATTACTTAGATTGGCCCTAAGATCAGTTGTGTAGCAGGCCACTCGGACCTTCCCTTTGTCCCCTATTTTTTGTCCTTTATCCTTGCTTCCTGGTTCTCTCAACAAAAAGCCATAGAAGATTCAGTTCAGGGCTGTCTTTAAGAGGCTCTCTCACATTAAGAGGTCTTGGTTAAGGGCAATCTCTGGGCTTCTTGGAGTTTGAATTGCACATTGACTCAGCGTAGTCTCTCATCCTTTGTGTCATGCCATGGTCATGAACTGTGACTTTACATCCAATTTATAAATTACATGAAATGTAATTCTATCCTGAGTATTCAAAACTGTCTAGCAAGCAGCTTCATTCTCTTAGTATTGGGGTTATCTCTTGTCCATTAATTTAGCTGCTTTGTAATCTAACGCTAATTCTGAATCACATTTAAATAAAATAAAATTGCATTCCAAGTTCCAATAAATGCGAGTGCTTTAAATATGTCTCCTTTTCAACTAAATTGTAATATTTACAAATATATTCACTTTTACATAGAGTACCTACTATTGTTACTGGATTTGGGGCTGCTAGAGTCTTCTTTTGGAGGTGGTTTCTAGGCTTTGTCCTGAGCAAAGATTAGGTCAAGTCAAGCACAAATAGTACCAAAGTTTTATTAAAGGTAGAAAAAGAATTAAGACTTGCAGAGCTAATTTGGACCAAGTAAAAGTAGGAAAAGTACAACCTACACTGTGAGGACATGGCACTGTGTAATCAACCGCAGTGGCCAAAACTCAGTGATGATTTGTCCTTTTTGTACCATCCACTTCCCAGGCTGATGCCAGGTCTAGACCATCCTATGAAAAACCTGTTCAAATTCTCAAGAAAAGTCAGCATGATGGTCTTTGGGAACTGTTCTGCACCTGTGTTAGGGGATTTTGTAATTAACAGGTCACACCTACTTCCCCAGCCAGCTTTGCCATGCCCTAATCTCCTGTGTCACTATGAATTAGGGCCTGTGTTAGAGTCAGCTCCTCTCAACGACTTTACAATCCAATCTAATTATTCAAAAATGCAGTCAATTAATTAAGGAATACTGCTGGCTGTGGTGGCACACGCCTGTAATCCTAGCACCCAGGAGGCTGAGGCAGGAGGACTGCTGTGAGTTTGAGAACAGCCTGAGCTACACAGTGAGCTCCAGGGCAGTCTGAACTACGTAGTGAGACCCTGACTCAAAAACAACAACAACAACAAAAAAAAAATTAAGGAACATTATTCCAACCAATCTAAATCATCTACAAGAAATCATGTTAGCAACAGTGTGGGGGGTGTAGGAGAAAAGACAAAAATGAACATAGCCTTCCATACAAATAGGAGCCTACTCTAATTGAACACAAGATGCACATTTTTCATTAAAATTTGGTTTCCTTGCCAATAGCTTCAAAAGCCAAAAACACAATTTTCAACTTAGAGAAGACAGTTCCTCAGGCTTTTTAGCTGTTCAGTTGATCTGGTTACAGTTATCTTAAATTCAACAACTAGATGGTCGTGTTACCCTGTGGTGGATTCAGACAGATTACAGGTTCTTATATACAGCACACAATGAATTACAAATGGCACACATGCTTGTGGGGGAAAAGTAGCTAGGTTTACTGAAGGTCATGAACAGAGAAAAGGAACAAGGTAAGCTGTGCAGGCAAATCTGGCTCTTATACTCAAGAGCAAGAGGGAGAAAAGGGGCTTGCACCCGCTTTGACCTGGGCTTTAAGTAAATGCTGCCGAGGTGGGTAGAGGAGAGTTATTAGGGAGGGAAGGATTTAGGGTGGTGTTCGAGCCCAAATGAGTAGAGGGGAGTGAATCCCCCCCAATATCCTATCTGTACTAGTAGGAGTCTTTATTAAATTAAAATACTTTTACTACACCCTTGTAGACAAAATTTGTCAGTTTATCCATTTCTTACACTATTGTGTCCTTTCCTTCATTTCATAGAATATGCAGTTCTATTCTGAGTATTCAAAACTGTCTAGCAAGCAGCTTCATTCTCTTAGTATTGGGGCTGTTTTGTCCACTAATTTAGCTGATTTGTAATCTAACGCTAATTACATTTATTATTACATCACATTTATTTTTCTCATTTTACATTACTTGTTACATACCTGTTACTTTGTTTTTTTAAACAGATGCCTGCCAGACACTTCCAAGTTTTTAAAAAAGCCCATCTGTGGAATGTTAAAATGATAAAACATATCCTTCCATGACCCTGACGCAACCAAAAATTAGCTTGGCTGTGGAGTAAGTCATAAAGTTTCTCATATAAAAATGACTGACAAAAAAAGCTACTATTTAGGAGGAAAGCAATTTAATATAATTGACCAGACAATGACAATAACCTTAAGTATAAGCCTGCTTAAAAAAGGAAAACCAACTAAGCCGCGCATGCCTGTAATCCCAGGGCTCAGAAAGCTTGAGAAGAGGGATTCTCACTACACAGTGAGTTCAAGCCCAGCTTGGACTATAGCGAGACCCTGTGTTCAAAAAACCTGAAAATAGACAAAAACAAAAAAAACCCAACTAAGTATTTCTCTCCTTTCTAGTGACTACAAAAATACAAAATGTAATTTCGAAAAAGACTAAATTTGGGGCAAAGTTGAAAATACCTTACTTTGAATTACTAAAGTCAGTAAAAATTTTCCTAAATTGCAGTTTCAACGTTATTAAGGCCGAGTTCTTAAACTGACGGTTAATTTGAGCTGTATCAAATCACAGAGCCACAATGGAACTCTCAAATTCATTCCCAGTCATTGTAATTTAGAACAAAAACCACGAAAGCACTTTTACAATCAAAATGGGCTCAAAGACTTCGATATGAATTACTTTTTTTTTTTTTTAAGCAAGCGCGCGTAGAGAGGGGCTGATTTCTAGCGCAGCTGCCCCCACACTTCGAAGCCCGCTTTGTGACCCTTCAGACTTTACACGCCCAGGGTCCAGTCCGGCCCGCGGGCGTCCTCAGGACACAGGACACCAGGGGCCCATCTCCAAACCGAGAGGTAAAGGGCGGAGCACCGAGACCCGCACACCTCCAGGGCACATAAGCAGATTCTGGGCTGTTTAGCGAGGCGGCGCTTGGGTACAGAGACAGGTCACTGGGCTCCCGTTACTCTAAAACGACGCCACCGCGAACAGGTTCAACTCGAAGCCCCGAGCCCGCCGCCAACCTGCCCAGGAACTCGCTGTACCACACGCCCCGCGCCACGCGAGCCAACGCCCGCCCA